>NC_056626.2:114102324-114289824 GCF_002870075.4 Lactuca sativa
TCAGTAGCGAGAGCTAGGTGCTACCTTTAACAGGGTTCGCAGGTTATGTCGCCTATGTTATGGATAGACGGGATAAGGGTAACGCGACCATGCATGACGTACCGATCGTAAGGGAGTACCCGAACGTGTTCCCAGAGGAGTTGCCTGAGATACATCCGGAGAGGCAGGTAGAGTTCAGGATTGACCTAGTCCGTAGTGCGGATCCATTAGCCAAGGCACAATATCGGTTGGATCCCCCCGAGATGCAGAAGTGGTCTACACAGCTGCAGGAGCTGTTAGGCAAAGGGATTTATCCAGCGGAGCAATTCTCCAGGGGGAGCCCCAATCCTTTTTGTGAAGAAGAAGTACGGGTCACATCAGATGTATATAGATTACCAGGAGCTGAATAAGGTAACAGTGAAGAACCGTTATCCCCTCCTGAGGATTGATGACTTATTTGACCAGCTTTAGGGTGCATCTTGGTTCTCCATGATTGATCTGCGATCGGCTTATCACCAGATGCGATTCGGGGACGACGATGTGCAGAAGACAACCTTTTGGACTCGCTATGGTCACTATGAGTTCGTGGTGATGCCATTTGGGATCACCAATGATCATGCCGCGTTCATGGACCTCATGAACCGCGTGTGCAGACCGATGTTGGATCGGTACATGATAGTTTTTATGCTTTGATTCGAAAGCCCTAGCCAGTGATGAATCCCCAGGAAGAGAGGACTATTTAATTCCTCCTCCCTTCAGTCCAGTTTGAACCCGTCCCAGCAACGAACACCTTCCTACTGCAAGGCTTTGCTCTGCCCTTCCACTAGAATCCACTCCGGGTCGGAGGAGCAGCTAGTCCAAAAGAACCCAGAAAAAAAGTCATTATTGGAGTAGCCCGCCCAGTAGAGGCTTTCTTAGCGAAAAAAGTCTAATTAATATATAAATAAAAAGATTCGTTGTCTTTTAACCGGCTGTTCTTCTTTGTCAACGCTACTAAGGACCTATAGGTTCGCAATAATTAAAATTGGTTATTTTGATGACATCTTGGTTTATTCCAAGACTCGAAATCAGCATGAAGAGCACCTGAGGAAGGTGCTGGAGACACTGAGGAGGGATAGACTTTTTGTAAAGTTCTCCAAGTGTGAGTTTTGGTTATGCGTGCTACAGTTTCTGGGGCACCTTGTCAACCAGAAGGGTATTCTGGTCAATCCAGCCAAGATAGAGGTCATGATGCAGTGGGAGGTTGTGAGGTCTCCATTTGAGATTCGGAGTTTTCTTGGTCTCACAGGTTATTATCGGATATTCATCTAGGATTTCTCCAAGATTGTTTTTCCTTTGACCCTTATGTTAAAGAAGTCGATGAAATTCCGCTAGGGGCCCAAGTAACAGGCAGCCTTCGATACTCTCAGACAGCGATTGTGCGAGGCACCGATTCTGACTTTGTCGGAGGGCGTCGATGATTTCGTGGTTTACTATGACGCTTCCATCACGGGTATGGGTGCAGTGCTGATGTAGCGGGTTCACGTGATAGCGTACACTTCGAGGCACTTGAAGCCTCATGAGGCGAATTACCCGACGCATGATTTGGAGTTGGGTGCGGTGGTTTTCGCCCTCAAGTTAAGGGTTAGTCAGGTACACGGGCCGTACGTAGGTATACGCGCATCGTACTAGTGAAAAGGGTAGTACGTAGGGTGTACCTCGGCGTACACTGGGCGTATTGATCCGGATCGCCATGGGTGCTATTCGGAGTACGCTGGGCGTACTCCAATCAGACTAAAACCCTCTTTTAGGGTCTTGGACCCTATTTAAGCTCCTTATCTCATAACCTAACCCTAAGATCTTCATCTTAGCACACAAACCCTAAACATATCCTCAAACGTCTGAATAGTTTGCTCGCTCTGTCCGTTAGTCTTGGGGTGGTATGTTGTGATAAAATGCAGCTAAGTACCCAACTCCTCATGAAACTTCCTCCAAAACCTGGAGGTGAAACGAACATCCTAATCAGAGATTACTGTATCTGACCCCTAATCCTCTCGACTATCTTTAAAAAATAACTGAATCTGACCCCCGATCCTCTCTACCTTCTAATTCTCCATTTCCAACCTCTCAACATGCACCTCTTTATCAAATCCAACAAGGGTGAAGTGATAGTCATCCTCAAACATAAACCTCGAGTAGGCGTATTGGTCGCCCTACGACTCAGAGCATTAGGCACTACATTGGGCTTCCCATGATGATACAAGATCTCACAATCATAATCCTTCACCACACCTAACCATCTGCATTGTCTCATATTTAGGTTTAGCTGATCCATTAAATATCCCAAGCTCTTGTGGTATGTGAAAACGGTACAACGAACACCATACAAGTAATGTCGCCAAAACTTGAGGGGAGAAATCATATCCCCCAGCTCCAAATAATGTGTAGGATAGTACTCCTTGTGAGGCTTCAACTTCCTCGAAGCGTAAGAAATCATGTGACCCCTCTACATTAAGCATTTCTCTCAATCCTATAGTGTCGCATCTCAATAAACCACAAAATCATCCATACCTTCAGGAAGGGTCAGTATCGGGGTCTCACACAATCTTTTCCTCAAAGTATCAAATGTTGCCTACTTTTCCGGCCCCCACCAAAAAGTAACATTCTTCTTCGTCAACGGAGTCAAAGGAACGTAAATCTTGGAGAAATCCTAGATGAACCTCCGATAATAAGTTGTTAACCCAAGGAAACTCTAAATCTCAGATGGTGATCTCGAAACCTCCCACTGTATTACTGCCTCGATCTTGGACAGATCGACTAATATATTATTATGGTTGACAAGGTTCCCCAGGAACTTCACCTCCTGCAACTAGAACTCACATTTGGAGAACTTGCATAAAGTCTCTCCCTCCTCAAAGTCTCCAAAACCACTCGCATGTTCTCCTCATGCTACTCCTTGGTCTTGGAATAGACCAAGATATCATCAATGAAAACAATAATTGATCGGTCCAACACCGATCTGCAAACCCAGTTCATGAGATCCACAAACGTCGCTGGTGATTTGGTAAGCCCGAATGGCATCACCATGAACTTGTAATGACCATAATGAGTCCTAAAGGTCGTCTTCTGAACATCCTCATCCTTGACCCTCATCTGATGATAACGTAATCTCAATTCAATCATGGAAAACGAAGATGCACCCTGGATCTAATCAAATAAATCGTCGATCCTCAGATGTGGATAACGGTTATTCACTATCAACTTGTTCAAATCCCGGTAATTAATGCACATCATGTGCAAACCATCTTTCTTTTTTATGAACAATATTGGTGCTCCCCACGTCAAATTGCTCGGCTTGATGAATCCCTTTTCTAATAGCTCATGTAGCTATGTAGACAACTACTGCATCTCCAGTGGTGCTAGGAGATAGGGCGCTTTGGCAACCGGAGCCACACTTGGAACCAAATTAATCCGGAACTCAACCTGCCTATTAGGAAGCACCCCCAGAAAATCCTTAGGAAACATATGTGTGAAATATTGAATGATAGGGACATCACTTAATGTCTTTCTTTCCACAACCAGTGTATCCAAAACATTTTGGTTTTATTCAAAAATTAGTTTCAAAAATGGGATTTTAGCAATGGAAGGCTTGAGTATTTTTGAACAATTGCAAACTGGTAATAACCAACCATGGATCTTCTTGAAATGTTTGGAAAAAAACAACAACCAAGAGGAAGAAGAAGATGACAACCTTCGTAGACTTTGAACCTCAAGGGGAGGCTTGAAAGTTGTAGAAGAATGTATGAACCTTTGAGACACCAACATGAAACCAAATTGATATACATGCTAGTAAAAAATCTTAAGCTCTAACTCCATATACAAATATGCCTTAAAGAGAGCAAAATGCTAGCAAGTGATCTTTTAACACTTCTTTGCAAGAGAGAATATGAGAGAGTATGAGGGAGCTACGGTTTTTGTGAGCAAAAAATGAATGAATGAAAGCCTTCATAAAGATAAATCATTACTCAAGAGTTCTTGACACTTTAAGCACTCCATAACCTAAAGTCTGCATGTCTCTCATGCCTCTTAATCCATGCTTACTTTCCCTTATTGTATTCAAAGGACCATGTCTTGTTTCTTAGAAACTAACTCATCTTCTTTATATAAAAAGAGAAGAGAAGTTTATAAAATTCTTATAACTATTTATAAGATATAAACTATAACTTTTAGCTAAAAAAGAGTCTTTCTAGTCCAAAATAATATACATGGCTTAATAAATCATAACATGTCATATATTATGTTACTTTCTAATGAAAATTAATATTTCCGTGAAATAAATAATTTCCAATTAATTATAAGAGTTTATTGAATATTTATTAAAATAAATTTCTAACAAATAATCAATTATATCAAGTTGTTGTTAGTGTGACCCATTAGTATCATTTGTTAATTAGCCATATCACTTTAATATGACTCTTAAGCATACTAGATCTTTCAAAAATAAACGCTACAAATGTAGAGCATTCCTGTTGAAGATATCTCCTAGCCCTCACGGCTGAGCAAAAGGTCAGTACTCAATGAGTGTCATCGCCATGAATAACCAGTTCTCCCCCACTTGGGGTCGAACTTTCACCAACTGGCGCTCACAATAAATCATAGCCTTGTTTTGGCTTAACCAATCCATGCCCACAATAATCTTAGTCCCTCGCAGAGGAATAGGGACTAGATTAATCATATACTTCTCATGGAACAACTCAAGTACACGACTTCGATGAATAGTCAGAGCACTAACTATAACATTCCAAAAATCAAGGTAAAATTTTTATTTTTGAAACCAATACAAAAATCATAAGTGTTTACAAATCATAGTTTCCAAAAGTCATAACGTGTATCAGAGTATCCCAAAATCATAATCTCATAAAAATCCAGGATGATGTGCATGATCAAGCCTTCGCATTTCCCTTTTCCTTTGAACTACCTAAAACCATAAAATCAAACTATAAGACACAACTTAGTGATTTTCCCCAAAATACCTCACACAATAAAACATATACAATCATGCATGTTGGGTCCATAGTCATTAGACTGTATTACCCTTGGGTCCACAATCATCAGACTGGATTACCCCTGGCCAACAATCCTCAAGCTATATTCCCTTGGCCCAATTAGTCATCAGACTTGAATGCCCTGGTATGTTAGCTTACACACATAGAATTAAAGTCGTAGCCCAAACTGCACTATTTCGACAAATGCAATAGATAAAATATATAACAACAAACAAATAATCATGCAGATCCAACATATCACCATAGCATAGAAACATCCTATATAGTAGGATACATAACCTAGTGATTCAACATTGGTGCCTTTAACCCACAAGTACAGTAAGGAAAACTCACCTCAATGTTTGAAAGATAGATGATTTGAACGTTGCTCTAAATATTGGCACTATGGGTCACCTAGACAACACACAAACACCAAGCCTCAATCTACTACTCATAATATCCCAAATGACCTAAATTCAAACATGGTCAAAGTCAACAGTCAACGGTCAACATTTAAAAGTCAACTCCAACTGGTTGTCACGTCGCGGCCATCCTTGGCAACGTCGTGGCTGCTAAACGACAAAGTTGCCATGTCTCTAACCAGTTGCCATGTCGTGGGGACAGGTCAAGACAACATAATCCATTAAGCCATTTTCATACAACTCCAAGGGCTCCAAAGCTTAGATTTGGCCCTTCCCAAGATTTTGTTGGACAAAGTTACCAACTTTATCCATCAAGACACCTCTACTAGTCAAGATCCAAAACCCTAATTCCTTAAGGATGGCTAAATGCATCAAGATACTCATTAAGAATGCAATCCATAAATTTGCACATCTAAAGTTTCCAGAATGATTTCTTTCTCCTAATAAGCCCTAAAACTCCTGGATTTATATACATGTACAATGCATGTCCCTTCCATTTTAGGTCAAAAATATGGCAATAAAGTCTTAAAATTGAGCATGGAACCAAAAACTACGTAGATCTTGAGATCTGAAACATATGACACTACAATGATCCTATGGGTCCATAAAGTTTACAACTTTATGATATTTAACCATCCAAATTCTTACACTAGGAAGATTTAAGGAAAAAAGGGGGCTTGATCTAAAGATAAACAAAGTAAAGGCTAGATCTTGGGGGCTTACAATGGTCCAAAAACATGCTCAAGGTTGGTGAGAATATTTGGTTGCTGGAAGCTAGCTCAAACATGCCTTGTTCTTCTTAAAAATATCACTAAAACACATAAGGACTCAAAGATTAGCAATGGATGATAGGGTTTCCTCTTAGAGCATGAAGGGGGAGAATGGGGTTGAGAGTGTGCAACCCTAGCCATCAAATTCCATTAAATAAGGTTCAAACCCTAGATTAGGGTTTTTCATTAAATAGCAGCCACACCGTGGCACTAGCTTCAAGTCCACAAAAACTCTAGTCTTGGGCATGCCATGGGACTCCATCACAACGATGTGGCCACCAGAGATCCAACAACCAAATTACTTAAAAAAAAAAAAGAACATACCTGAAACTTGATGTTACTTGAACAGTACTTTCATCCGCAATCTCTCCTCCAAAGGGTAATCCAAACTCCCAGAGTATCACTAAACTTCTTTCTAAGCACAATAGACACAAAAGATCAAGTAGCACCCGAATCGAAAAGAACCTGAACAGTCATACCATTGACTAAAAACATCCTTATACATGATCATATAAAACATACGCATAAATAATGAAAGAAGTAAAGAGCATGAAGAAGGTACATACCAGTAACCACATATGGTGTTGCCCGAGCCTCCTCAGCCGTCAACTGAAATGTCCGGCTCCTGACTACAGGAGCCTCCACCATGCCATAGCAGCCATCGGTGATCCTCAACATAGCCGGAGCGGGTGCCGTCACCACTCCTCCTGAAAACCTCGAATAATCGGCCTTCTTGTGGCCTATCTGTATGCAATGGAAGCAAATCAGACCCGATCCCTGAGTGTAATCCTTGCTAAAGTGTCTAGTCTTGTCGCACTTGTAGCAGCCCAAACCAGCCATACCGCACACTCCATCTATGGTTTCACTCACTTTTCCCAATGTCTTCGAACCTACTAGCCTCTAGACCATGAGTCAAAAGTCTTGGGCTTCTTTGTTAATCCCTCTATTGTCTGAATCTAAGTTGGCTTCCACTTCAACCGTAGCTCCAACTCAATCTCCTGTTCTCGGGATCTGGAAATCATATAGCTCGACATGCTCACAAACTCTCGAATGTTATCCCTCAAGATGTCATGATATCTCGTATTCTTCATATCCACATATGCAACATACTATGGAACAAGCAAAACTCTCTCTCTCTCTAAACATGCGGTAATCTCTGCTACAGTCTCTGTCGTCTGATGAATGTCCTTAAACTCCCTTGCCAGCTGCTACACCTCAATAACATGTGTGAACTTTTCCATAAATCTACTAACAAAGTCATCCTAATTCCATACCTCAACAGCCTAAGCTCCCAAGGCATGGCCTACCTCCTCCCACCAATCACGAGCTCTGTCCTTCAACAGACATAATGCAATCGGTCAATTCTACTGGATTATATTCTTTGTTTTTGTAAGTATAACTGACGTAAATTATGTGAAGAATGGACCTACTTTTATTACATTTGTAAGATGTGTTTCAGGGTAAAAAAACGAGGAAAAACTATGTAAAAAACATTAAAAAATGAGCTTACGGAAGTTGGAGTGCAAGACATTGAAGATAGAAGTTTTCTAGTGAAAATTGGAGTTTCGTTGTCTTTAGAAACATTCATCACCATCCAGGATGGTTTTGGCTTGCAGTAGGATGTTTTCACTTATGCCAATCATACCCTTACCATCCTGGTGACCGTCCTCCCCACCGTCATATTTTCCAGACACGACGATGACGAGCAGAAATTCCGATTTTAGAAAGTTTTTCACACTTATAAATACCCAATGCCTCCTAAACCTAAAAAGGACTTCTTACCTCTTCACCCCTACGATTTTTGCTTCTTCTCCCCCTTTACCGCTCTCATGGTCGTCCTTCCCATCGTCCTATTCTTTAGACACGACAGTGACGCATGGAAATTGCGATTTTAGATAGTTTTTCACACCTAGAAATACCCAATTCCTCCTAAACCTATAGAGGACTTTTTTCCTCTTCTACTCCATGATTTTCCTGCATTTTGGGGGGTTCCAAACACAATCAAAGCTTCTCCGAACATGTTTTTGATCATGCCATTCTTAATCCAAGGCGAAAAATCATCAAGTTCATAATCATTCGACATCTGAAGATCATTAGATCGGTGGATCTACATCAATTCCATCAAGTTCCATAATTTATTACTTTCTCCCTAAGGTTGCATTGTTTTGTGATTTAATGTTTATCAAACATCATTAGCTTTATGATTCTTAGTTTCTTTATGGATTTTACGTTATATTTCATTGTTTTGTTTCAACTTATTAGTTTTATGAAATTAACGGAAGCCTAAATCATGAGGGTTACATCTAGGAATATTTAGGATGATATGATTAGCGTGTTTTGATTATTACTTCTATTCCAATCAACTTTGATTATGGTTTGTTCTTAAACTTATGATTTTTATTAATTCTAACTGAAGTTGGATTTTATTCATGTTTTTATTTCATAATTAAAATAGTACACTAACAACTCATCGGTTGTTCCAAGATCCAATCATTTAAGAACAAAGACAATTGATTGAATCCACATGTATTATTCCAACTTGTGACATTGAATCTTGATACTGTAATTGATAGTCGTAATACATTTTATTGTCAATTCACCAATTGTTCCTAATCCAATTAGACCTAGAGAGTAAGACAACTAGTTGAATTAACATATGATGTAACCAAAACTATCTTTTACAAGTTAATAAACCTCAATTGCATTTAAGTAATCAAACTAGGATTTTAGGGAAGAAAGTGTGTGAATTGAACTATCTGACAACTGAACCGGGAGTACCCTACTTTTCTCATTGAGAGTTTCATTTTAGTTAATAAATTTCCAAGCTTGTTGGTTAATTTTTAGTTTAAATCTTTTTCATGGTAATTGCAAATATTATTTCTTTTTTATTGATTACTATAACACACATTTTGACCACTAACTCCTTGTGGATTTGACCCTTACATACCCTAGCTATCTAGTGGTTTTTGAGGTTATTTTTTACCGAGACAATGATCTCAATAAAATTTTGGCGTCGTTTTCAAGGAGTTTTTGCGCTTAAATCTTTGTGTTTATATAGTCACTATTTTTTATTTTATATTTTTAGTTTTATTTTAGGTTTAGAATCTTCACTTTTTGTTGTTTCTATGTAGGTACACTAGTATCTAAATACAAGGAACAATGGACATATATTCTTGCTCATATTCGATCCTAGATAGAGGAATATACTTACATAAATCAAGATGTATGGTGGGAGAGAGAAAATCCAAGCCAATTTTATTACTATAATGATCCATACAATGATTCATATAATGATGATCCATACAATGATGATTATTGGTGGATTGATGACTCGTATCAAAGCCAACACCATGAATCACCTTGTTTCCTAGAAGACCAAGAATTAAATGAATCTTCATTCAACAAAAAGTTGGATCAAATGTTGGACATGTTGAATGAAACCTTTAACAAGGAGGATGACAACTCCAAATCAATTGCAGCACTTGAAGATCAACCAAAACAAATAACAGAGCAACTAAATCAACAATCACCGGATAATCTTTTGGACACTACACAAGCAGAAGAGGTAACTTTTCTATGTAATTATATATTGTATGATAACAAAGAGCATAAACCTACACCACCCGAACTTAAGGTTGTGGTAGACAACTACGTATCTTTGGATGATCAAGATACTGAGATGATAAATGAAATCAAAGAAGGTGTGACAGAATTTGAAAAGTATAATGAAAAAATGCATGGTTTGGAAACATCGAAAGTCAGGGATGGGTCTGTGGAGGCTAATACCACCCCTTAACTAAAAACTTTTAAAAAACCTGAACTAAAACTTCTTGATGTGATGGATTTTGAAAAAGTATACAAATACAAACCACCAAATGTAATCATTGATCTTTCCTTTTTGACAACTATCTATGCTCAGATTAGTTTTTGGGAAGGTGAAACGGATGTGATGTTTGGACCTACTAATGATCCTCTAATTAGTGATGACCTGTTTGTAATCAATACTATCGATGATTATATCTATGAGCATACCGCACATATGCTCTCCGATATGACCTACGATTTGGAAAAACTTTTGTCATGCAAAAGGTCAAAACCATTAGATGATAACACAAGTCAACAATTGAAAAGAAGGTTACAGAATAAGAAGCATGATAACACATGCTCCTAAAAATCAAAAATGGAAACTTTAGATGATATCAAGCATCGAATAAAGAATATTCCTAGAAGGAAATATGCATTGGACTTCAAAACAAGGTGTAAGCATTCTCGTGGGAAACTTAAAGGTAAAATGTTAGGATGTCAAAAGATCAAAGAAGGCACGTCACACGATCCAGATAAAACAAAAGAATATAAGTTTGTGGAAAAAGAAGGGTTTGATCCAATGCCATATTTACATCTGGTTCCTCGTAGTAAGGTCAACAACAATGTAACATCCCAAAAATCAAGGTAAAATTTTTCATTTTTGAAGCCAATCTAAAACCATATGCGTTCACAAAACATAGTTTTCAAAAGTCATAAACATAAATTAGAGTATCCTAAAATCATAATCTCATAAAAATCTAGGATAATGTGCACAGTCAAGTCTTCGCCTTGCCGTTCTCCTCTGAAGTACATAAAACCACAGGTTCAAACTGTAAGACAAAGCTTAGTGAGTTCCTTCAAAGTACCACACACAACCAAACAAATAACATGATGCATACATGAGCCTTCAACATGATGGAGCTGCCTCGTAGGGCCTATAACTTATTTGGACCGCTCTCCAGGCGTTCGGCCTTATTGGACCGATTCGCAGGGCCTACCGCCAATCCAAACCGCCCTAGGTATCTTGGCCTTCAGCACAAAGCACGACCACCTCAACCCAAAAAACCATAACATGTCGGCATAAACAATAAAAATCAATAACCACCAAGTACAAGTAATCATACAAATCTACCAATCAAACACATAACCAGTAAACATAGGTAATCATCAAGATATACCAGTCTATCATATAACAAGTATAACATCATCCAATATACCAGATACATAATCCAATGGGCTAGCACTACAGGTCACTTGTACAACACCCATGGACCAAGCCTCAATCTACTACTCAAAATATCCCAAATGACCTAAATTCAAACTTGGTCAAACTCAAAAGTCAAAAGTCACTCCGGCTAGTCGCTATGTCATGGACACACCGTGGCTGCTAAATGACAAAGCAGACGGATATCTACCCAGTCTCCATTTCGTGGCAACCTAAGGTCACACCGTGCAGACTGGTCTGGACAGTTTAACCGTTAAGTCATTCTTCTCACAACTTCAAGAGCTCCAAAGCTCAGATCTGGTCCTTCTTATGCTCTTAAAGGATAAATTTTCCAACTTTATTCATTAAGACTCCTCAATAAGTCAAGATCCCAACCCTAATTCCTTAAGAGTGATCAAAATCATAAAGACACCCATTAAGCACCAAATCTATAAAGTTGCACGTCCAAAGTTTCCAGAATGATTCCATACTCCAAATAAGATTTAAAAGTTGTAGCTTTATGGAAATGCAGGTACAATGCATGTCCCTCCCATTTTAGGTCAAAAACATGACAATAAAGGCTTAAACTTGAGCATGGAACCAAAAACTACATAGATCCTTAGATCTGGAACATATAACTAGAATGATCACTTAGATCTATAAAGTTGCCAGCTTTATGAGATTCAACCATCTAAATTCTCACAATAAGAATATATAGGGACAAAAGGGCTAGATCTAAAGATAAATGGAATGAAGGTTGGATCCTATGGACTTACAATGGTCTAGAAACATACTTAAGGTTAGTGAGAAGATTTGCTTGCTGGAACCAAGCTCAAAAATGCCTTCTTCTTCTTTAAAATACCACCAAAACACACAAGAGCTCAAAGGTTAACAATGGAGGCTTGGGTTTCCTTTTAGAGACTAGGGGAGAGTTAATGAGGCTGAGGGTGGGCAACCCTAGCCATCACATTCCCTTAAATAGGGCTTAAACCCAGTATTAGGGTTTGTCATAAATAGCGGCCACGTTGTGGCGATATATGCCATGTCCTGGCACTAGCTTAAATCCCATGAAAACTCTAGTCTTGGCCACGTCGTAGGACTCTATCACCACGCCGTGGCCACTAGATATCCAAAAACAAAAATATTAAAATTACTTAAAAGGAATACACCTGAAACTTGGCATCACAACAAGACAATTGACTTTCAAAAAAGTTAACTAACATATGATTCCCCGTAGACATCACATGTGATTATATGTCTGGCTGATGACATATAACTTAGCTCTATTACGGGAGGCAACCCATGAACTTTGTAGGTGTGTTCACCACAAACTCTCACGAGACTTCACTCTTCCATTAGGGGTAACCTAGGGGTTTAAAAGTCTTGTTGCGCATGCCAAGTGCAATCGTGGATCCTGTCGAAATTGAGGGCCAATTAGTGCACTTTCTTTTTATTTGATTTGATTTGTGTGCTTTTAGTTTTTTTCTTATTTTTTAGGAATTTGACATTTGATGTATCGAGACGATACAAGACTTAAAGTTGGGTAGGGGTGTACATAAGAAGAAACTAAAGATTGAAGAAAAAGTGACAAATTTCGAAAAATTCATAATTTTTCAATTTTCGTTTGGGCATAAAAGAAACATTATGAACTTGCCTCCAACTAGTGAAGCTTTTGGGGAATCAAACCCACCTTTACCACCAGGTGTATCTTCCTCCTCATTTGTATTTTTTTTCATTAATTTTGATGCCTATTATTCAGATAATCATTTTTGGTTAAATGTAATTAAGTTCCTTAAACTCATAATTTATGATCTTATTCTTGTGGAGTTTGGCTGCTACGAAATATGTAATTAGTTAGTAAGTTCTCAGATATCTTGAATGTAAGTCATCAAGAGGGAAAATGGTAGGAATTTCACACATAGATTTATCACTATCTTTATAATGTTAATTTTGTGGGTTGCTAAGCCTATTGTTTAAAAAAATATTATATATATATATATATATATATATATATATAAATCAAAATTATTGTTATGTGAAATACCCAAGTGTTTGAAAAAAGAATGTTTTTGGCTCTATTATACGATATTTTAATTGAGGGACCAACCGAACAATATGTGCCATCATGTTCTTAGTACTCGGTCTTACTTATTCCTGAGCCTTTAGAATTATGAGGGGACTATTATCGTTTTCAGATAACCAAATACTATTAGAAGACATTGAAGAACTTCCAAGTATCAATATTCAAGTTCAAGTCAAATCCAAATATGAATCAAATATGATGAAGTTATTATGAACTCAAAAAATGCACAATCAAGAAAATCTGAAGAAAAGTTTCAATGGAAGACATTGTGTGAAACAATATGTGGCCCCTCGATAGCGGGAATGTAAGGGTTGGTCCATTAAGTGTTACCGACCGCACTAACTTTGTTACTGAACCTTGGACAAGAACCTTTTGCAATGAGTTCAACTGATTACTCGTGAGGTTGATTATTGGAAAGGGTTCAAAAAAGTGTGTGTGTGTGTGTGGGGGGGGGGGGGGTTCAAATATCAAAGTAAAATAAGCATAACATTTATTATTTGTTCAAAGGTTTCGAATGAGCAACTCTTTAGACACAAAATCGATATATCATGCTTCTTGGAATGTTGTGATAAAATGTACGCAATTCATGATTCCATTGAGTTTTTCTTAGGATTAGAGAGTAAGAGTATGTTGATTATTTCAGACCAATTTTGTGGTGAGTTTGGAATAAAGTTTGGGAGGTTTGATCGGTCAATTTTTCTTGATTATATTCTTTGTTTTTATAAGTATAACTGACGTAACTTATGTGAAGAATATAACTACTTTGATGATATTTGTATGATGTGTTTCAAGGTAAAAAAACAAGGAAAAATGATGTAAAAACATTAAAACGAGCTTACGGAAGTTGGAGTGCGAGACATTGAAGATAGAAGTTTTTTCTAGTGAAGAGTGGAGTTTCGCCGTTCTCAGAAACATTCATCACCATCCTAGACAGTTTTGGCTTGCACTAGGACACTATCGCTTCTGCCAATTAGACCCTTACCGTCCTGGTGGCCATCCTCCATATTGTCCTACTTTCTAGACAGGATGGTGACACATGGAAATTGTGATTTTAAACAGTTTTCACACTTATAAATACCCAATGCCTCCTGAACCTAAAGAGGAAAAAAAATTCCTCTTCTTCCCCACGATTTTCCTTCATTTTGGAGGGTTCCAAACACATTTAAAGCTCCTCCAAACGTGTTTTTGATCATTGCATTCTGAATCCAAGGCGAAAAATCATCAAGTTCATAATCATTCAACATTTGAAGATCATTCGACCGGTGGATCTACACCAATTCCATCAAGTTCCAGAATTGATTACTTTCTCCCCAATGTTGCATTGTTCTATTATTTAATGGTTATCAAACATCATTAGCTTTATGATTATTAGTTTCTTTATGGATTTTACATTAGATTTCATTGTTTTCATTCAATTTATTGGTTTTATGAACTCAATGGAAGGCTACATCATTAGGGTTACTTAGGATGATATGATGAACAAGTTTTGATTATTACTTATATTCCAATCAACTTTGATTGTGGTTTGTTCTCGAAGTTACGGTTTTTATTAATGACAATTGAAGTTGGGTTTCATTCATGTTTTGATTTCATAATTAAAATAGTACATTGTTAATTCACCGGTTGTTCCAAGTAAAATCATTTTGGAACGAAGACAATTGGTTGAATCCACATGTATTACTCCAACTTGTGACATTGAATCTTGATATTGTAATCAATAGTCGTAATACATTTTATTGCCAATTCACTAATTGTTCATAATCCAATTAGACCTAAGGAGTAAGACAATTAGTTGAATGAACATACGATGTACCCAAAACTATGTTTTAGAAAGTAATAAACCTCAATTGCATTTAAGTAACTGAACTAGGATTTTAGGGAATAATGTATGTGTATTGAAATTTCCGACAACTGAACCGGGAGTACCCTGCTTTTCTCATTGATAATTTCATTTTAGTTAATAAATTTCCGAGCTTGTTTGTTACTTCTTAGTTAATTCTTTTTTGTGGTAATTACAAGTATTAGTTCTTTTTTATTGATTGCTATAACACAAAGTTTGACCATAAACCCTTGTGGATTTGACCCTTGCTTACCCTAACTATCTAGTTGTTTTTGAGATTATTTTTGACCGAGACAACGACCTCGATCAGATGCAAACCTGACCTTCAACCCCTCTGGGTAGAAGTTCAGCCGAAATGCATTCACCATATCCGCAATCCACTGCCTGCTAACAATGAGGTCCTTCTTCCCGAAGAACTTAGGAGCCCCACATGCACAAAACTCTCGAAAAGTAACAGGGCGTGCTCCCATAGTAGCAAAAATATCAATATGGAAAGTGCCCAAATACTCATCTAGAATCTTCATGATCTCCTTCTTGATAGTACCAAACATCACAATAGTCACATCCAAAATACCATGAGAGATCCTTGACGTAATGAACTCGCATATTCTCTCATCAATTGGCTCGGCACCAAAGCCTGAACAAGAACCTGAAATTGAACCTCCTCCTCGAGCACCGCCATAATAAATTGCAAACATACAAATGATCACAACATACCCGAGGGATCTCTCACGCTACAAGATCCTTAGGATCTCCTCGACTTTCCTTGATTTAGGTACGAATCCCGTGATTCCAGTAGTACGGGCCCAATACTACCTTTCATACCTATCCGTACTCTCCTCAAGAATTATCTTGAATCTTCTAAGTCATTTAACTGTGGCGGATCTCATGAACCCTATGCTAAACAACATACATATCATACTAAAACGCTCCCTAGGCTCTCCTATCAATCCTCATCTCACTTACTTTTGAATTACTAGAAACCTCTACCAACACCGTTGGTTGCCTTATATATGCAAATTATACACAATACTAGATCAAATACACTTTCGAATAAATGATTCTTCCCTAAGCCCACATGAAATAAGGCTAAATCAATCATTCTAAGGCTATATGATCCTAATCGTATACAATTTTTAAATATACACATAGCAATTCACTTTGTCAATCTAGACTTCAAGCAACATATAACATTCACTTCCTCCTAAGCTATCGGGTAGCACACATATCATGCAGTTCTATCACGCAATTCTTGAAGGTATCCTTAGTGCTATTATAGCATGCAACTCACATAATAGCATACTAACGTATAATACTCATGTATGAGTATTTTAGGAACCACTTACTTGTGTTCAGCTGATTGCACACATTACACCTCTTTATTTTTAAAAATACTTTTAGAAAATTTGTTTTAATTACAAAAAGATTTATCAACTCATCAATTTGACTTCAGACATACCCAAGATTATGCATGAATCCCTCAAACCAACGCTATGATAACAACTTGTAACATCCCAAAAATACTAAGTAAATTTTTTTTAAACACCCAAATCACATAAACATTGTTCATAAACCCAAACAAAATCAAATGTATCTCTCAAACATCAGAGTAAATCAAAATGTATAATGTGGAAATAAAACTTCAGGTGATAAAGTGCGATCAAGTCGCAGAAGTACCTGCGAACATTTAAAACATAAATCGTAAATACAAAACTTAGCGAGTTATCCAAAATAGAAGGAGTTTTGATTTTTGCTATTGGAGAGAGAGAGAGAGAGAGAGAGAGAGAGAGAGAGAGAGAGAGAGAGAGAGAGAGAGAGAGAGAGAGAGAGAGAGAGAGAGAGAGAGAGAGAGAGAGAGAGATTTTGCATGTTGTGTTCTAGGTAAGGCACTAGCTAACAGAATGAGCTTTATTTAATTTCCACCTTTAGCCATTTACTCGTTAGCCCAATACGCCGAAACACCCCAATCTCATAGAGTCTAGCCCAAAGCCCCAAACTTCACCAAGTGCATCTCTATATTAAAACATATCCTGTAGATATTAAGCCTATTACATGTGTTGATTGGAATTGATGATGTTAGATCTGCCCCACTATTTCCCTATATGCAGGGCAAACTATTTAGGGTGATTCAAGTGTTTGGAGAAAAATAGATAATTAAAACTTTTTAATTTAATTAAGAGTTTTTTAATAAATAAGTTTATTCTAACTTATTTAAAACTTCTTATTAGAAGCGATACCCGATTTAAAGCTTTACATTTACTTTTACATATACAAGCATTTATATAATAGTCTTTTTTATGTGACGGTAGATTCGTAAATAGACTTTTTGTATCTATTTTCTAATAAAAACACAATGCCACGTAAACAATATGAAATTTGTATTGAAGGACAATTAGAAACCTTAATCTTTAAAAGAATAATGCGACTTCATACACCTCAAATATATATATATATATATATATATATATATATATATATATATATATATATATATATATATATATATATATATATATATATATATATATATTAGGTTCTATGGAAAACAAAAAAAACCCTAAAAATCATAAAAATGCATAAAAAAATACTTAGAGATCACAATTTTTTTTTGAATTCCTTTATAAAAAATCACAGGTTTTTGTTAAAATTCGCTGAAAAAAGATAAAAAATAATTTTTATTTGTAAAAAAAAAAATTAAATTTTTTCACCAATTTTGTATAAAAAACTGCGATTTTTTCAAAAAATAAGTTTTGTGATCTCTAAGTATTTTTTTATGCATTTTTCTTATTTTTAGGGTTTTTTGTTTTCCAAATAACTCTTCTCATATATATATATATATATATATATATATATATATATATATATATATATATATATATATATATATATATATATATATATAGGGAATAGTGAATATACTCTTAAGGGTATATAACTTAGGTACTCATTATTTAAAACTACCTAGTTTTGATTAGTGGGTTAATTTGCTAAATAAAATAAATCCTTAAAAAAAGTACGGTAGTTTCGTTAATCGTGATCACGTTCCAATCGTTCTATCATCAAGAAATCGGAATCTAGAATCGCAATTGAGGGAGTTTAAAAAAAAATGTCATTCACAACGAATTGAAATAAAAAGAAGATTGCAATTCACAAGGAATTGAAATCATAATCTTGCTTGCGACCTCTCTTTCAGCAGGTAATATACAAACATTTGTTTTTTATATCTACTAATTGTGATTTTTGGAATCCTTTGCAGCGTCTTTTTTTTTAATATCTACTAATTGTGATTGTCATTTTGTTAAAATATTTTGAATTTTTTTTATAAATTGGGACAAAATTAGATTTTTACACTGAAATAGAGAGAACGTGGGATTATCTCATATCCAAATAACTGGAAGATGTCATGCCAATTGCAAATTACGTAGGGCCCAAGGTCATACATTCCATTAACGAAAGTGAATTTTTATTATGGGAATGAAAAGAAATTGTAAGGAAAATGTGGTTAGGGACGAATTTTGGAAAGATAAACAAAATCATGTGCCAAAACCTAAACATCACAAAGAATAATATTGCCTAACTTCAGCGTGGGTTTTGTTTTTTATTATTATGGGAATGAAAAAGAAATTGTGAAGAAAATATGGTTAGGGACCAAAAGTGTGGTTTTTGTTTTTTGTATGTATAATGCTTCCATTATATTCAATATAAAAAAATTTGGTGTTAATCTTTTATTTGGAAATATGCATCGTTGTCTATTGCAGACCACAATGAGTGAAGCCGAAACAACTAATCAAGCTATAAAACAATATATAACCGAAGATAGTGACACAAATGATTACGTGGAAGCAACATATGAATGTGAAAAAATAAATAGTATCACTGAGAACATTGAATTTGACGAAGATGAAGTTAACAATGAAAGTATACTTGGAGAGGTTTTTTATACACCCGATGATGCTTATACATTTTATAATGATTATTCATTTTTACATGGCTTTGGTATACGTAGAAATGACACAATTAAAAATCCTAAAACAAATGAGCCTTTTCGGAAGATATATGTATGCAACAAAGAAGGTTTCAAAAGGATGGACAAAAATGCTTCAAGTGAAAATGAGAAAAAACGTCGTAGAGATGTTAGAACCGGATGTCAAGAAAAGCCTTGAATAACAAGACAGGAGGATGGGAAATGGTTGGTGGACTCGTTTAATGACACACACAATCACGACTTGACTATGACACGTACGAAGGTTATGAAACATCGATCTCATAACAGTTTCCACCATTCAATAGAAGGTAAATCTCTTATGGTGCAATTTGGTCAAGCAGGGTTGAAACCTTCTCAGATTAAAAAGGTTGTTAATATAATGAAAACCTTAAATGTAGCTGATGTTACTTCAAAGCAATGTGCCGATGTCTTATTTGAGCAACGAAAGCAACATAAAGGAAAGGAGTTCTATGGACTTATAAAATATTTTCAAGATAAAACATTAGTTGATAGTGACCAGTATTTTGTCGTCGATTTGTCTGATGATGGGTATCCTAGAAATATCTTTTGGGTTGATGGTAGATCAAGAGATGCTTATACAAAATTCATAGATGTTGTTGTGTTTGATGTCACTTATATGACTAACAAGTTCAAGATGCCTTTTGCTCCCTTTACTGGGGTGAATCATCATGGGCAGTCTATACTTTTTGGTGGAGCATTGCTTGAAAATGAAAAGGAAGATACATTTGAATGGTTATTTAAACATTTCCTCAAATGTATGTTTAATAAGTATCCGAAGGCAATTATAACAGATCAAGGCAAAACAATGGGAAATGCAATAAAAAAGTGTTTCCGAATACTCGACATCGTTTTTGCTCATGGCATATCATGAAGCATGAAACTGAGCACCTTCGATCGTATGTTTCCCGTTATAGTGATTTTCAAGAAACACACAAACAATGGGTAAATAGTGACACCATTGAACAATTTGAAGCAAGATGGGAGGCTATACGTAATAAGTATGAACTGGAAAGTAATTGTTGGATTAGTGACATGTATAACCAACGTATACATTGGGCTAAACCCTTCTTGAAGGATACTTTCTTTGCTGGTATGACAACAACCGGACGAAGTGAAAGTATCAATTCATTTTTTGATGGATTTGTTAATTCGAGGACCATGTTGAATGAATTTGTTGTACAATACGACAAAGCAGTTGAGTCTCGAATGGCTGCCGAAGAAGATGAAGACTTCAAGACTATGAACTCGGGGCCGGTTCTTTTTTCAGTGCATCCAATTGAAGCAAAAGCAGGTCAATGGTATACTAGAAAGATGTTTGATAATTTCAAAAAAGAATGGACTGAAGCTATTACCAATTTGACTCATGAGACTATAGGAAAAACTACCGAAGAAAGCACATACCGAGTTGGGCAATTGGATGTTGATAAAAAAATATTAGCGCATTGTTACCTTTCGTTCTTTGGATCAAGTCAGCGTCACATGTTCCTGTGCTAAGTATGAGACAAATGGGATTTTATGTAAACATAGCCTATATGTGATGAAGAAGAAGCATGTTAAAGAACTCCCGAGTCACTATATTTTACCACGATGGACTCTTAATGTTAGGTACAAACTAGGTGGTGCTAGTATTGGACTTGGAGAAATGAATAATGAAAATGGAGTTAGTGCCTACACACTATGGTGTGTCCGTTCAAATTTTACTAAACTAATTTAACAAGCTAGAGACTCCCCTTCAGAGATACAAAAATTCAATACGCTATTAATAAGTCTTTTGGATGATCAAACAAATCGAAAGAAATCTATGTCTTTGGAGAATGCATCTCAAGGTTCTTATATGGGAGTTTCGCAAATAGATATGATGCCACAATTATCTGTCCGTGATCCTCTTGATCCAACTACCATAAAAGGGCGTCCTAAAATTGCTAGTAGAATTAGGTCTTCTTTAGAAGCCCCCAAAAAACGTACATGCTCTTACTGTCAAGGATTGGGTCATTACGTTACTAGTTGTTCCAAAAGAAATGTACTTTTAATATTAATTTAATTTAATTTTAATGATTTAGAACTCTAATAATTATATTAACAATATTTTTTTTACATGTATCAGGCAGATGAATCGTTGGAAGAGACATAATGATGAGTTGTGTTGTTTTTGTTAGCAAAGGAAAATTCGATATGCTTCTTGGCATTTTTGACATTTTTTTGGTTAACAATATATGAATAATCTATAAATGTTTTATGTTTCTTAACATTTTATTTATAGTTTTTAAATGAAAATTTGTTGATTATTTATGATTTTTGTGTTTAAAATTGCATCTTGGTTGTTCTTATGTGTTTCAAAATGAAAGTAGGATGTCAATTTGGATTAGAAACTATAAGTATGTGACAATAATGGGTCAAAATTGAAAATACGTGTCAAAACTGAAATTAGGTTGCCATTGTGGGTGAAAAAGGAAAATATGATGCTATTGTGGGTGAAAAACGAGAATATGATGCTACTGTGGGTTAAAAACGAAATTATGACGGTATTGTGGGTTAAAAGCAAAATTATGATGCTATTGTAGGTAAAAAAAACGAATATATGATACTATTATGGGTTAAAAACAAAAATATGATACTATTGTGGGTTAGAAACAAAAATATGATGCTATTGTGGGTTAAAAACAAAATTATGATGTTATTGTGGTTGAAAAACAAAATTATTATGCTATTGTGGGTGAAAATGAAAATATGATGCTAGCATGGGTTAAAAACGAAAATATGATATTATTGTGGGTTAAAAACGAAAGTATTTATAAGTACATTGCTATTTCGAATAAATAAGAAAATTGGGTTGCAATTTCAGCTCAATCCAACAAAAACAATACTTTTCTATACAATTTCTGTCAACATATACAATTCGTCAAAAAACCTTTACAAATTATGTCCTAACTAATACATGATTACATCATCTAATACAATCTTCAGTTGTGTTCCCATGCAACCCAAGATCTTTGCAATGGTAATAATCTGCACATGAGAATAACTTTGCATTTATAATTTGTCAAACAGAAATGGAAATAGATACATTTTTTGTCCCCTTGACATCAGAACTTAAATGATTTCTATCACTTTTAATCATTTATTTTTTAACTTGTTCTAACAACATAAAACTATCTCAGAATCTACACAGTTGTGAATAAAGAGGGCAGCATTGCATACGAATTTCGGGTCCCACAATTAAAGGTATGATATTTTTAGTAAAGTTTGTGCTAGTGAATAGCCATTTCTATGCAAAAGAGATAAATACCCTTCTAATCTTTTCAATAAACAATGGGAATTCAAAACATGTTGAAGCTCATGTAGTTGTGAAGACAAAATAAGCAAAAATACAACAGTAAAAACAAATCACATTTCATCAGTTTCAAGGAACTTCTTTCAGTCCATAAGCAAAAGCCAAAAGACCAAAGTTGTAAACATCAAACTTACATGACTTAGTAGGCTCAAGTTATGATCAGGATGCTGAAATCCCCAATTTTTTTCCCATTTATTATCTCCAAAGCCAAAAGAACAAAGTTGTAAACATCAAACTTGGTAGAAAAATGGCCATTCATTATGTATTTTGGAGACATATAACCACTACACATAAGAAAACAGTTTATATTCAATACACATAAAGTTGTGTTTTTTTTTCCAAAAAAAAGAGTTGGGTAGAAATCTTTACACGTATATACATGTATTCTAATTACTAGTTTCCCCTTTCTCACTTGCAAGAATTTTTGCCAATCCAAAGTCAAAAAAAATTGGGGCTCGTTTCACTGATGCATTTAATCGAACACCTGGTGGGCAGTTAGAGAATTACTCAGTAGTTTAGCCTACAATTTTCGGTAGTGATGTTGATTCCACATCCCTCATGAAACCTAAGTCATTATATACATAGTGTACAAAGGAAAGAAGAATAGAATATGAGATTGATTTATTTTGGATTAAGAGTGTATTTACAAACCTGGTAGGATAATCCATAGTTGTGAAATCAAATCCATTGGAACAAAAGATCAAGCTTATCAGGAAAGGTGTCCATATGGTTCAAATCGCATACTCTTATGCCATTTCGGATGACCTTGCTGGAGTGACATGGCCCGATTCCTCTCTTGCTGGTGCCAATGAACGATTTACCAAGCTCAGCTTCTCGAAGTCCATTTATTTCTTGATGATAATCGAACAATAAGTAAGCTCGATCTGAAATTAAGATCCTTCCCTTACGAAGCAGTCAAGCAGGAGCAGCAAGTTGATCTTTTAAGAAAATTGCATTTTTTTTCTTTTAAAAGGAATCGGTAATGAAAAGAAAAAACGACGTAGTTTTTTATCTTTATCTTTTGGGTACCTAAGTTATATACCCTTAAGGGTATATTCACTTTTCTCATATGGATTAATTTGAAACCATACTAATTTTATGAGACCGTGAGATACAATATAAAAATAATTTTAAAATGCAAAACAAAAGGAAAAATCCAAATTCTTTTTTTAATTATTATTTCGTTATTTTATTTACCTAAAAAAAATTAAAAATAAGTAAATAAAAATTACTGTTTTTTTTAAATACATGAAATATTATAATAGAATTTTACACTGTAAATATTCTAATGTGATTTTTAGAATATTAGAATATTCTAGTATTCTACTAGATTTGTCAGATATGTAAAATATTCTAATATTCTACTAGGCAAGAGTATACACATGTGTTTTCAAAAAATGTTGAGAAATGGGGAATCAATCTCAGTCGTACATTTATTTTACTGCATAACACTGGGTCGTACATGCGGAAATAGGCAAGAGTATACACATGTGTTTTCAAAAAAATATTTTCATTCAACTATGTTAATCATTACCTTAATATATACAAAACATAATTTTTTTGTTTTTTATTTTTATTTTTAAGGAGCTATTTTTATCAAAAACTAATTTTAAATATATCAAAATTCATAATTTTTTATTCTCTATAAAGAGACATTCATATTGATATAGTTTTAAGATAAAATAAAAAATTTAGTTTTTTATAGTTTCAAATCTTGTTATTTATAAGTGAAAAAAAATGCATCAGTTTTTTATTATAGTACATTTGTTTTTCGCTTATGAATGAAGTGTATGCTTAATTTTTTTCAGTTTAAATATCATTTTATAACAAGTAATAAAGTATTATTACCTAAAATATATTTTTTTACGTCACCTTTCGTCACATGTTATATTCATATATTAATAAAACATGTATTATCTCTCGTTATATGTGAGAATTTGTTTGTATAAATGCATTTTGTAAGTATCTCTTTAAGAATGTTTGATAAAATGTATTTAATATGTATTTTGGTAACAAATATAGTAATGAGTAACTGTATGATGCTATTTTGGTTTGGGAAAATGACACTATATCACAACAAAGCTTTGGCTTTGTCCCGGATTGGTCACTAAAGTTATTTATCTGTGCGATAGATCACTAAATTTGTAAAATTTGTGTCAATTAAGTCCTTTTGAAAAAAATGAACGAGTAATCTGGTTAACCCACTTACATGGCATGACATATCATGTTTGAGTCACAAGTAGTTTCCCATATGGCACTGACATTGCCTCCACATGTTTTTTATACTATATTTTTAATAATCTTAAATTATTATTATTATTAAAATATATAATAAGAGCCTCTACAGAAGCATACAAAAAAAAAGTCTCACCATCATAATTGCTCTACTCTTGTCCATTATTTCTTTCACATGAGTTTTCACCTCGTTATCCTCCATCAATCCTTCTTATAATGCAACTTAACCTCCACTGCTAACTTGATCCCCACCACAATTTAAAACACATTAATCTGTTGCTCAACGAAACTCCCATCGTCACCCTGTTATGTTTTTGATTCTAGCAGTTTGCTTTGAGAAATGATGAAGATGAACAAGGTGTTGTTGATGGAAATATGAAGAATGAAGAAGAGACTCCGCCAGCATTATTCAACTACAAATCACCATTATTCAGCTACAAAGCACCACCATATCCTTAGTCGGGCATTTCTTGTTTCTCCAGCTGAAATATAAAGATGGTATCACATTTTTTAATTTCAAATGCTTTGTCGTGGTTGTACACCACCAACTCCTCTTTCGACTCAACACCTCGTAAACATCCAACTTCATCAACAACAGTTGTTCCAAGGATGAGAAGGTTATGAAACCTGAAATGAACTCATTTTGTTTGTTCTCTTTCATCTAAATTCAAGAATAGGGAAAGACCATGTTTATCATCTTTTTTGTTATATATTAATCAATTCATCTAGAGCTCCACAAGGAATTAAATATGATAAGCTGATGAACGTAATATTATACCTACTAGTTTTACCAACTATTTAACTAACTATTATGACTAAGGCAGTGGACATACTCACAAATAATATAACATAAACAGTCGGGTATCGAACTCAGGGACGGATTTAGTCTACTAACCTAACTACTAACAAATTAATCTAAAATCAAGCAATAATTAAAAAGGGGTTTTATCTGATTTTTCAAGTTCATAAAAACTTAATCACTTATTAAAAACGGTTTTAATCAATATACCTAAAACACTTTTGTTTAGTTCGAATCTAACTTTTTCCTATGGTTAGTTACTAATTATGGATTATTAAAGTTGGTTACCAATTATTATTGATGCGTACAAAAATATACATATCTAGCTTTAAATTTATAACCTAAATACTTGTCTACTAATGCACATATAGGCAGTGTACCTAGTCAATATATAGTATAGTATAGTAACATGGGTATCAAACTCAAGGAACTGATTCAATATATTAAAATAATTACTAAAAATTAATCTAAAAGCAAACAATATTTAAAAAGGGGTTTTTTCTGATTTTTCAAGTTCAGAAAAACTTAAGCACTTAAATAAAAACGGTTTTAATCCATATATTAAAAGCATTTTCGTTTAGTTCCAAATCCACATTTTTCCTATGGTTAGTTACTATTTATGGATTAATAAATTTGATTACCATTTATTATGTAATTAGCTATTTTTGTCCACTAAACTAATATTTTCACCAATTCATGTACTATTATGTATGGTTATACACAAGAAAACATGGAATTAGTTATTAAATGTGATTGAGCTATGTAAGATTTATCTAAAGCAATTAATCAAACACAATTATGGTCACAATTATGTTCTCCAGCACAACTAAGTTTGTTACTTTTATTACTTGATCTAGATGTGGTCACTCCTAGCTCTAGCAATTTAATAGTCACTAAATTACTAGGTAAACAAGTTCATGTACTTTAATGATCACTAAGCTACACTCAACTTGAATTTAAGCAACAAAGTCACAAACTTTAACATGCTAGGTAACAATAATCAAACACAAGCATAAATCCAACTTTATAAAATCCAATAAATAGTAAAGTAAACCATAGATTCAAGGTTTCATCTAGCTAAATGAAAGTAAACTAATTTAGCTACTCATAACTGAAATCAAACAAACAAATTCAAAAGACACTGACATAATTAAATTAATGCAAACTGAATGTAGTGTTTTAATCTTCAAATTCTCGATCTTCAACTATCTCTCCCTCCGAAAGATGTTTTTCGTACTTTTCTGACCTCCAAACTCGGTTATCTCTCCAGAATATGTCTAAGACAACCCTCTAAGTCGAATGTGCAAAGGGATATATATATATATATATATATATATATATATATATATATATATATATATATATATATATATATATATATATAGTTTCCAAAAATTACGTCTCACGTCGTGAGGATTAAGTTCTCACATCATGATATCAGTAGAATTCGTGTTCGGCAAGGAAACTTCATTCCGCGTAGCTATCTTCTAGAAGAATCAATCTCACGTCGTGAGATTCTACTCCTCACGTCGTGATAACTGGGAATTAGCATTTGTCACAAAAACAAAAGTTGTCCGAAATTTTGTTTAGTTTTCAAATCATTTTGAATCTCGTCAATCGGAGTTACGAGTCATGAGATATGGTCAACATACCGACGAGGGGTCAAGCTATCCCGCAACATCCTTTTTGTATCTTTTTCAGCTCCAGTCCTCCATGTATCCAATTTTTGTCGATTTAAATCATTTTCTTCGAGAATGTCTACTTTTGGCTGTAAAATATAATTTAAAAATTATAAGTACCAAATATATTTGCAATTTGTTGGGTATTTATTAAAAAACTAGTTTAAAAAACATAAGATTTAGCAACGGACTACTTTAAAATTAGAATAAACATAAACGAAGTTTATACCCATCAATGATCTTCTAGCAAAGTTTGGATAGAAAACAAGCACCAAAGATGAAGAAGTGTTTAAAAACCTTTGTAGACTTTGAATCCTCAATGGGAGGCTTGGAAGTTGATGGAGAATGTGGAACCTTTGAGACACCAAAAATGACTCAACTTGTTGTAGATGCTAGTCCACAAACTCTTAAGAACCTTAAGCTTTAGTTCATATCAAAATATGAATCAAAGAGAGTAAGTAAATGCAAGTAAACTTCAATACATGAGAAGAAAAGAGAGAGAACCCATGTTAGAGAGCATGTTATGGTTTTTAACTCTTAAAAGGGCTAGTGAAATGCAAGCCTCAAGTCTTGTATATATAGTAGTAAAAATACCCTACTTTTTTAATAAACTATTCAAAAGACCATGCCCCTTCCTTTTGAATAAACTATTCAAAAGACTATCCTCTTCCTTTTGAATAAAATAATCAAAAGCCCATGCTTTCAACTTTTGAATAAACTAATAGAAAGTCCATACCTCTTCACCTCTCTCAAATTTTCGAAAATATCTAGTAAAAAAGAGAAGAGATTGTTTAAATTTTATAAACTCAAAGTTTATCAATTATAAACTTTGTTTTTGATAAAAGAGAAAAGAGTTTCAACTAGTCCAAAAAGTTGTACATGACTTATTAATTCATACCATATGAATTATGTAATGTTACTTGCTACTGAAAATTATTATTTCCTAGAAATAAATAATTTCCAATTTAATTTATGAGTTTATTGAATATTTATTAAAATCAATTTATAATAAATAATCAATTATATCAAGTTTTTATGCTTAGATGTCTAACTCTCAACACATAAGAGGAACAAATCTCATCTTGACTACATAAGCCTCTTGCATAGTTCATACCATACCTGAAAATGGATTTTATAACGACCCGGTTAAGGACCAACGTTTGACCATATCTAAGCACAATACTCCCTATACTTAAGTCCCACTATGTATCTCAGGTGTTAAGGATAAAAAGATAGTACCTTTTAATCAAGTATCATTCATGATAACGATCCATGAGATGATCTTGATGCATGTCAGTTCAATACCAGTTCTCTGACAAGTACCTATGAAACTTGGTTACAACCCATTATCTACCTTCATCCGGTGAAAGTCAACCAATCCAATTCATATTAGTCTTATTTCATAATTTCTCCCACAATTATAATCGACTATGAACTTTTAGAATAATAAGACTATTCATGGATTAAACATGTTAATATAGAACACAACAAGTATTGATGTTATGATCATATCCCAGTATATCAAAACATTTTATAATAGTTGTTGTTACAATGTTCCAATATCCAAATACTAAATCCAAATCAAAATCCCATTTCTAGTATAATAAAGTCTTATAGCTGAAGTGCGGCCATTCATACTTAGCTTAGAAGAAATGCTTTTTAATGGGTTCGACTAAACTTAATTTGTAAGAATTCTGCGAATACTATCATCTCCATATTTGACTTTAGTCTAGGTATAATTAAATATCTTGGAGTATATGATTGGTGTTCTTTTGTGATATAGAGTCTCTTAGCTTGATTAAGTATACTCTCGACGTCACAAAGATTTCTATGTGATCCTTGAATGGCAGAAATCAACATAGTTTTTCAATGAACCCATTCACCCAATCATATTTGATTTCAACTTATAAAACATTGTATTCTTATTTTGTAGTATATTGTGTCATTTTGTTTTGGTTGGACCTCATTCCAACTAAACTTAATCATCATCCCTCAATGAAGTCATAATCCAATTATAATTCATAATTATATACATTCTTATGTAGCTCTTTACATGGAGATTTTGTTCTAAACTATTTGTCTCATATACATTCTCTTAGTTCTTCCAATGTACTCTTACAATGTTTCTATAGTCATCTAGTGACTAAACCATGTATTTTGTTGGTGTATTATAATATGCTCATAGCATGATTGTATACTAGGTATTATGCATAATATATCATAAATGATGGATTCATTTGCCAAGCAAATCGAATATAAATCATTTCAGCTAGTTCAAACCTATGAGCTAGGTCCTTTTGAGGTTGGCTCAAACTTAGAGCCACGTGACAATGTTAAGGTTCCTTCAAAGGAATCTTCTTGATCTTTTTAAAGATATTGTCAGTATATGCATAAGTATATAAAATTTAATGTTCATTTTATCTATCTTTATAGATTTTACATTCCAAGAATGTATCTTATCCTTCCTAAGTCTTTCATTTTAGAAACACATTCTAAGTCAAGGTGAAAAAACCTGACATGGTCAGAGTGTAATTTCTTATGATTAAGTATGCCTTATTCATTCAATATTAGGAAAGTCACTATGCTCCCACTAGTTCATAGTAAGCACACATGTTCTATTCATTTTGATATAAAAACATACCTTATGGTTTCATATTGAAACGATGATTGCAACATTGAGATCTTTGCTTTATATCCGCAGGTGGATCTCAAGCTTTACACATTTTGTTAGGATAACATGGATTAAGAAAAACTCCAAGCTAATCTATATAGAAATATAGATATCTTCTAGTAGATGCCTATTAAGAAAAGCAGTCTTTCTTGAAATCTATTTGCTATATTTCATATTAAGAATATGAATTTATAGTAAACAATATCCTTCTTGATCTAATCATAGCTACTTTTAAATTTTTTTGATCATAGTCAACGTCATGAGTATGATACGGGCCATAGTCAATGACACGGGTATGAGAAAATCATTTTATAAAAAGTCTTGCTTAAAATGTGTATGATCATCCATGTAATGTATTCTTTCTAGAAGAATTACCTATTCTAGCCTTTCTATGTAATGTATTCATCTCATGTTCATGATTCTAATTCATTAATCAAATTCAAGATCTGACATAGCTTCTTGTTATTTGATGGATTTGCTAGAAACCATCAAGAAAAGCTCATCAATGAGAGATTCCATATTTCTCAAGTCATAGATGATTTCTACAACTAAAGCGAACAATTTGTGTTTATCAATGGCTATTATTCAAGTTTAGTAGTCGCTTGTTAAACCTAGTGCCAACTATTACTACACCAGGTAAAGGTTCTTGAGCTGCTTCAAGTTTCATGTACATCTCACTTGCTTTGTCATTAGAAGCTTGCTTTCTGCTAACTCAACTACTAGAGGGATAAAAGAACTTATTCTTGGTGGGTTTTAATATAATAATCTAAGCCACATTTAGAGCATTATACAAATATATGTTTGGTAGATTATAGGTTTAGAAGCTTTAGTTCAACATAGGCTTTAAATCCATAAAACATTTAATAAGATAGGGATGGAGCCTTTCCATACAAAATCTTATGAAGAAAATTTTATATCTACAAATTAGTTGGTGTTTATACTCAATGTACAATTGATAGTGTTCTAGGGATTATCCCAAGGAAATAAAAAAAAAAGGACATTTCTACCGATCATAAAGTAAATCACTCCAAGTAAGATTTAATTCATCCTTTATTATCAGTAAGGCCTTCGATAGTTCCTACTGGTTTGTATTTCAACTTTATATTTGAAACTTTCAACAAAGATTTCACAATTATCTTTTAACATGTAAAATATAATTTATAACTACTATAGTTGTCCATAATGTATAGTTCCTTAATAATTATTTTCTCTACTATTTAGTGAAAATATCATTAGAAATCTTTTATATATAAATAAGATTTACATATGTCAAATAAACTATATTATTTGCCTTCAAATATCCCTTTCTTGAAGTTGGAATGTGTCAATCTTATTTATATAATAAAGATAACAATGTCAAATATGAGTTTCATTTAAAATAAGTTTAAGTCAAAAATATTTTTTTATATAGAACTTGTGCCTCTTAGATCACACAAGGTGACTCTCTTTGGCCTTGTATGACTCCTAGTTTGATGTTAAAAACATCTTTAGAATCACGGTGATACCTTTACTAGGTATCATGTTCAGGCTTATTGCTCAAAGCAAATAGTTTAAGAATTGGACTTTTAAGTGTATACAATTTCATATCTCTCATGAGATTGTCTCTTAAGACATGAACATATTCATTGAAGTTATATCTATTGAATGTTATTATTTTATTAAGTCAAAAATGAAAATTTTGTGGTAATGAGAAGGAATTATTTAACTACCAAATTTTAACAAAATTCATTTAGTATTTTCAATATTTAAACTCTTTAATAATTAATACCCTTTTAGTTTCCAAAAACATTAATTATCAAAGTCTAGGATCCAAGGTGCAAAACAAATAAATGGTTAGGTATCCTTTACCCCATCCATTTGAATTCAACCCGGTAGATATCGATTATCAATTATATCTTACTATATAATTCCTAAATTTATGGGATCGCTAATAACAAATTTGATTAGACATGTTTGATCTCTCTATGCCTCGGAACTCTCTTACTTAGGTATCCTTTATCACAAAAGATTTCCGATGAAATCATACAATTTGGAAAAATGTTTAATCGGCCTATAACTCGGTTATTGAAATCACGAAGACACCCCGACCATCAAAAGATAACACTAAATGGTTAGGTATCATTTATCCCACTAGTGCATGCAAGAGATGTGCAAGTGTTCTTCAAAATGGATTGCATATATTTGAGGTTTGTAAAAATGGTCTTTTATATGTTTTATAATTCTAGTATAAAAAATAAAAAAAAAATAAAAAAAAAAACCTTATGATATCATGGTTATTACATGCATATAATAAACCAGGGTACTGATTTTTTTTAAAAGAATATTACTTTTAAAGGTTCTATATAAAAAGCTTGTTTTTATATAATTTAACACGATTCAATTGGAATAACCGATATTAAGTTTGAGTGCATTTGAACTTTTATATCTTTAATAAAGCTTCATTTTATTACTTGTATATTTGGAGTTTGTATAAGTTACAAAAAATCACCATTTTAAAGCTTATAATTGAGTATTTCAAAATTTGACGTTATTAACGTTTTTATAAAACCGGATTTTATTTTAAAATAATAACCTGTTACATCCTATATTCACGATAAAAATTTTGAAAACCAAACTCAATGTGATGTTTATTTTGTCTAAAAAAAATTTAGCATGTGAAAAACTAATTTATCAACCACACATAATAATAGCATATAATAAACAACACAAACATGTATAAAATTATATATGCATAAACATAACCAACTAATGACATTTTTGTGAGCCAACACAAAAGTGCCAAGTTCATTCCTAAAGGGACATTTTAAGGGACCAAAAAATATTCTTGTAATGTTGCTGTAGAAGCTCCCACTTGAGAAAACACCCAATTGCTTGCAATAGATTGGAAAAGTCTCTTGGAAGCAATATTTCAGCAACTGTCGCTAAAAGTCCAACAACTCTTAAGAAACAGCGTTAGTGACACTTCTCAGAAACTGTCACTAACTTTCAGCATCTTTCTTAATCACGAAATTTGCTCTTTGGTCTTCAAAAATGGCTTCAACTTCATTTCTTGTTACATTTTTGTACAAATAAATTATTTCTAACAACTAATCTATTATTTTACAAAAATAAACCAAGAAAACTAATAAACTTGATTTATTACATTCCATATGAATAAATAAATTATTGCAACCATTTTTATAATAAAAACAACCAACACAACAAACACAATGGTCATGGGCTAGTTTATGCACATCATACATATCAGCATACACATTAAACAACCTTTGTTTTTCTAAGACAATTTTAAAATGACAAAAGATGCATGAAAATTTTTGTCACATAAAATAACAATTATAAAGTTTTCATAAAAAATATGTATGAACTTGTTGTTTATACAAAACCAAGTTATCCATATTCTCTAAAAATACGATTTCCAAAAATCAAAAATCTAACCAAACTTGCAAGGTGACTCTGATACCAATTGTTGGGTTTTTATTCAAAAACTAGTTTAAAAAACATAAGATTTAGCAACAGAAGACTAAAAAATTAGAATAAACATAAAAGAAGTTTATACCCACCAAGGATCTTCTTGCAAAGTTTGGAAAGAAAACAAACATCAACGAGGAAGAAGTGTTTAACAACTTTTCTAGACTTTGAATCCTCAAGGGGAGGCTTGGAAGTTAATGGAGAATATGAAACCTTTGAGACACCAACAATAACTCAACTTGATGTAGATGCTAGTCCATAAACTCTTAAGAACCTTAAGCTTTAGTTCATATAAAAATATGAACCAAAGAGAGTAAGGAAATGCAAGTAAACTTCAATACATGAGAAGAAAAGAGAGAATACCCATGTTAGAGAGCATGTTATGGTTTTTAAATCTTGAAAGGGCTAGTGAAATGCAAGCCTCAAGTCTTGTATATATCGTAGTAAAAAACCCTACTTTTTGAATAAACTATTCAAAAGACCATCCTCTTCCTTTTGAATAAAATAATCAAAAGCCCATGCTTTCAACTTTTGAATAAACTAATAGAAAGTCCATACCTCTTCACCCCTCTCCAATTTTCAAAAATATCTAGTAAAAAGGAGAATATATTGTTTAAATTTTATAAACCCAAAGTTTATAAAATATAAACTTTGTCTTTTTGGTAAAAGACAAAATAATTTCAACAAGTCAAAAAAGTTGTACACGATTTATTAATTCATACCATATGAATTATGTAATGTTACTTGCTAATGAAAATTATTATTCCCTAGAAATAAATAATTTCCAATTTAATTTAAGAGTTTATTGAATATTTATTAAAATCAATTTCTAATAAATAATCAAGTATATCAAGTTATTGTTAGTGTGACTCATTTGTATCATATGCTAATTAGCAATATCACTTTAATATGAGTCTTGAGCATACTAGATCTTTCACAATTAACCAAATTATAGCTTAAAATGTATTAAAATACTGCCTAGAAATGTGTATAAATATGACACTATCAATTATGTAATTTGTAATTTGAGTCCAAATTTACTAATATTTTCACTAATTCATGTATTATCATGTATGGTTATACACAAGTAAACACAGAACTAGTTATTAATTATAGATGGGCTATGTAAGATTTTTTTAAGCAAACACAATTATGGTCACAAATATGTTCTCCAGCACAACTAAATTTGTTACCTTTATTACTTATCTAATATGTGGTCAATCCTAGCTTTAGAAATTTAATAGTCACTAAATCACTTGGTAAACAAGTTCATGTAATTTAATGGTCACTAAGCTACACTTAACTTGAATTAAACCAACAAAGTCACAAACTTTAACATGCTAGGTAATGATAATCAAAGACAAGCACACAACCAACTTATAAAATCCATAAATTAATAAACTAAGCCATAGATTCAAGGTTTCATCTAGCTAAACGAAAGCAAACGAGTCTAGCTACTCATGGCTAAAAAGAAAAAACACAACTTCAAAAGAAATTGACATGACTAAAGTAAATCAAACCGATGTGATGATTTGTTCTTCAATTTCTTAATCTCCAAGCAATTTCTGCTTCAAAGGTATGTTTCGTGCACTTCTCTGACCTCTAAAATTGAATATCTAAGACTATTTTTCTTCCAAAAAGCTCTCTCAATCGATAACGCAAAAGGCTTTATATAGTTTTGGAAAATACGCAGTTCACGTCGTGAGATAGGGTCTCACGTCGTGAACTGGGTGTCTATCCGTATCGAGCAAGGATTCTGACTTCCCGCGTAGTAATCTTTTAGAATTTCACACATCATGTTGTGACCTTGAGTTGTCACGTCGTCATATCGGTTTTTCTGCCAAATTTTTTTCTTTTAAGCTTCAATCCTCCAGAGTTCCTATCCTTGTCATTTCTGGTCCATATTCTTCATGAGTGTCTTTATTGGCTGCAAAATACAATTTAATTTAATAAGTATCACATATCTTTGCAATTAACCAAAATATTACTTAAAATGTATTAAAATATTTCCTAAAAATGTGTATAAATAAGACAATATCAAAATACCTCACACTTATCTTTTGCTTGCCCCCAAGCAAAACTAAATTATTTTAAGTTAAACTTTCATCACCAACATCACATAAGACAATCCATTTTTAACTCAACCATTATACCAATACCTTAATGCTAATATTTGTGTCTAAGGTTCCTAAAAACTTCCCAATTATAAATACTCACAATCCTTATGAACCTTCACCCTTTAGTTTATACGACACTTATTTTTGTAACCCTCCGAATCCATCCTCAAAAATCATTTTTAACCTCAAGGTATTTTTGGTTAACCTACCCAAGCATACATAATCTAGAAAGAACTACAATTTTGATTCCGTAATGGAGCTCTTCGAATTCATCTCTTCTTTGATATTGTATTCTCGATTTCTTTGAATTTAACACATTCTTGTTTGATTTTTGGTATCTTCAATTTTTGATTCTTTAGAATTTTGATCTTCATACTAGTTCCAAAACTCTTACAACTTTTGCAATTTCTCTTTTATATATATATATATATATATATATATATATATATATATATATATATATATATATATATATATATATATATATATATATATTATATATAACTCACTTTTTCTGCTCAAATCATACATGCTTAAGCAATGGTGCTTAACTTCAACCTTTATTGATTAGAGGTGTTAGTCTAAGTGAAATGACTTTATAAACTCTCCTGGATATATTTTAGTACACGCTGCAAAACTTATTATGCCATATAAACTACTAGATTATCTTTCATATCGCAGGATTTTTCAATAAAACTTGGGAAGCCACAAATATACTATAACATATGTTGGCTCAAGTAAACATTTGAGCTCGCCTTGGATCATCCCACACAACACTAGTAATTTAAGTTTTTAATCATCACTAGATTTAATTTTAAGATTATTAATTCAAATCAATTTTTAACTTTTTAAATTTTTTAAATTTCTATCATTTTTTAAGTTAAATTCCTTTTTCAACCCTTACCCCACACTTATTTCATACAATGCCCTCATTATATGCATAAAACTATAAAAATAAGAATAAAAAGGAGAAAAAGGAACATACTCCCCTGGGGTAGTAGTGGCGAGATCGAATTCTAACCGCATGTGGAAAACTTGAACACCTTGAATATGTACTGGAACTTGGACTTCATTGATACATGTGAATGTGCGTGAAAGATGTGAATCAGAAACTTGCTTCTTCAAAAAGTGTGGTGCATAAAATCTTCAAAGCAAAACATTAAGCATACGCCACTTTGTAAGAAAGGGTAGAGTAAAATGTTATATTTAACCACTCACAACATGATAAGAGAAGCTCACAAAATGATTATGGTTTAGATCGATTCTGGAAAACGTGAAATCATCGACTTCACGACGTGATAATAGTGGTCACGTCATGAAAACTGGGTGCAACAAAATGCAGCTTCGTAAAAATTCCACTTATTCTAGTTTGATTCAATGGAACTTCTTAATGGATTAAGACTCTTCAAAGACCCTTATGTTTTTGGACCCTCTGTTTCTCTAATCTCTTTTAGCACACGAAATTCACCCCACACTTATTAAAAATTATGGGCTTCGACTCGTAACTCTAAAACACACGACTTCTCTCGATTTCTCTTTTTTCTCATTTTTTCTTTTCTCTATCAATACTCTAATAAATCTGCAACAAAACAACCATTAGTGGAAAAATATAAAAAAATCATTAAACATTCGTTACATGTCTTTAAATCATGCCAAACTAAAAACACACCAAAATAAACGAAGAAAACAAAAATAACTAGAAACAAAAATAAAAAGGATAAAAATCAATAATCATCATCTCCATCGTTTCTAGCTCCACTCGTCCCTGCGCAATCTCCTGATCGAGGTCGTTATCTCTGTCAAAAATAAACCTCACACGCACTAGATAGCTAGGGTAAGTAAGGGTCGAATCCACGAGGAGATTGTGGTCAAACTTTGCGTTAAAATAGTCAAAAAGAAAGAACGAGTACTTGCAACTGTCACGAAAAAATATTTAAGCTAAGATTTAACTAAAAACTAGAAACTTTATATTCCAAAGGATTACCAACGAAAAAATAAGGTTACTTATGTTTCAGTGTCGGATGATTAAGAGTCACGTGTTTATCTTCCTTTAAATTCCAATTAATTATGAAAACATAACTAAGGTCAATTAATATGCAATAAATAACATTGGGCACACAATATCTTATTCCTACTAATTGTCTTACTCCCTATTTCTAATTGGATTAGGACCAATGAGTGGTTTAGCAATATTGTGTCTAATGGTTACCTTACAATGTTTAGCATTTAAAATCACAAGTTTGGAATAGTGCATGTTGATTCAACCGATCATCTTAGTTCCTAAACGATATGAACTCTGCACGATTAGTGAGTTTGACAATATACTATCTTAATTGTAAAATCAAACACATGAATAATACCCAACTTCAATTATCATTAATCAAAATCATAACTTTAAGAACATATAATAACCAAAGTTGATTGGAATAGAAGTAGTAATCAAAACACGTTCATCAAATCATCCTAAACATTCCCGGAAGTAACCTAGGCGGTTTAGCCTTCCATAGAATTCACAAAACACAAAAATTGAATAAAAACAATGTAATTCATAATAAAATGCATAAATCAACTTGAAATCATAGAACTAAAAAAATCTAATGATCAATCAATCATGGAACGATGAAACCTTGGAGAAGAAGTAACAAAATCTGGAGTTTGATGAAGATCCACTGGTTGAACGACTTCAATTGTTGAATGATGATGAACTTGGTGATTTGTAGCCTCGGATTCGGAAATGGATGACCAGAAACACGTTTGGAGAAGGTTTTAATATGTTTGGAACCCTCCAAAACTGTGTAAAATCGCAGGGTAGAAGTCCAATTTTGATTAGGGTTAAATCTTTTAATAGGTACTGAAAAACTTATTTTCGGAGCTATTTTCCGCATCGACGTCATAGAGGGTGTCTTAGACATCATATAGGACGCCCGGGCATCCTTCAGGACGTTTTACATGTCTTCTTCCGTCCTTGATTTGCACTTGAAAATGGCCTAAAATGGGTAGGCGTCCTAGGGGGCGTCTTAGACGCGTTCTAGGACATCCTTCATCTTTGTCGCTCCTTTTTGGTGATGAAAACGGTAGAATCAGTAAAAACGCAAAACATGAAAGTTGTAGGAAATTTTATCTATTTTCCATAACTTCTTCATTCATGTCAATCGAAGCTCTATATCTTGAGATATGACAAAAATATTGAAGAGTGGTCAAATTTCTCAGCACCATTTTTCTTCATTCCTTTAGCAATTCTTCTCCCACACTTGTTAACTTCATTTTGCTCATTTTTCTTGCAGTTCCACCCAATTTTATTCGTATATAATGACCTGCATATAAATTTCAACAACTCATCAAAGTAGTGTCATTCTTGGGCAATCATATATTAATTCAACATATTTAGTACAATTTATTGTGTTATAAATATAGACCGATCATCTCCCTGTCTCGACCATAGCTCCTCCCATGTCGGAATATAAGGATAATGAGGTGGCATGGTAGGTGGTCTCTCAACCTTAAGGTGCGAAAATAAAACATCGATTGCTTGATTATGATAATTGATACCGCCACATAGATTATCCAAATATGTACCAACCCGACTTTGGAACAAGTCGGTTGGTACTCCATCCTCGAATTGTTGAGGTGGTTGTTGTGGCATACCCTAATCTCCATGTGCTCTTACGTTCTTCCTTCCTCTTTGCTTCGGTTGCTCCTATGGTTGACCAATTTGCTCTTCACCATCTTCCGGGGATATGACATATCCCCCACCTACATTTACCACAACTCGCATAAGACTCAAAGATTGAGTCGTCAAACCGAAGTCCTTGAAACGTGTCAAATTCTGAACAAAGTGAGGAATCAAAATTCCATGTGAACGAGTGATTCGTGTAACCAAATGTCCACTATTAACAGGACTACCAGGCTGCGAATTTACAACCTTCGTCCCCAAAAATCTCACTAGCATATAAGGAAGATCACAAAAGACTTACGACGTGATGATGCTCCAAAGATAGAAAAGATTCTAGGAAGGCACCTTGTCACCGTGATGTTTGTGATTTATGGTGAAGGTGATCAAGCGATGCAAGAACTGATGGATGTGTGACTGAATCTGTCCTTTGCAAGCTTTCCACGAACTATAATCATGATTGGAAATGGATCTCCAAAATTGCAAATCAACCAATACCGTAGTGAAGTCTTGAACAAAACCCTATAAAATTGAGATGAAATGTGGTGATTGTGTTTCTGCTTCTATGTACAACCCCATTCGCCAAGCAAACTCAAGCAGACTACATTCTCGATAAACACCTTCCAATCTAAATGCAAGGGCTCGGTTGAACGTTGGGTCGGTCTTCCGTTCTTCAAAACTAATTGTGGCAAAGAACTCAACGGATAACTCTTTATAAACCTGTTCTTGAATGGAAAATAGATTACGCCACCCATTGCATTGGAAAGTGAACTCGTCTCCTACATATAGATTTGACCAATATCACTCCAATTAAGTCACCATACCAACCCCAGTCAGCCAAGACCAATCAATCACGGGTGCTAACACGTACTCATGATTATATAACCATCCCAGTTTATTTGAATAATTTTTTAGCATGGATTGTGAAATATTTTGTGGGAATCAATATACTGGATGTACACTATGAGCATCAATATGTTCTTGTTCATCAGGAAATGCACGCCTCGGTCTCATGGAACCTAAAGAAGAAATAACAGCAAGCAAAACCAACAATACAAAACAGATTAAGCAATTAAGACAAAACAGGAAACTGGAAACCCAGATTTCATGTCGTGGTTTTGAAGACCGTTTCATGAAATCGATGCGACTTCAATCTGTTCATCGGTCATTTTCAAGGCAAATCTAACTCAAATCCATGTTTCCGGTTTGTTTAGGCTGCTATTATAAGGATTTAAAACATGCATGCATCAATGATTCCTTGAAAAATCGACCCAATTTTGAAATTTTGCTTCAAGAACAAACCCTAACTTCTAATTACTAAAAATCTAAGGAAATTAAAGGTTAAGGAACTTAAAAACACATACCTTTGATTATATTAACGTAATGGAGAAGTAGGAAAAACAAGATTGTGGCTGGAATAAAAGTGTGGGGGACCAAAAGCAACTTCAAGTTGTAATGTTGGAAAAGAATATGTTTAAACGAAAGCGACCGGTGTTCTGAACATACGTCCGTGACTTTGACTGCTCCACATCGTGGGCTTGGTCTCACATCGTGGACTTGACTTTGTCGAATTCTATGGGTTGTTGCATGTTGGGCTATATTTGGCTGGGTTGTTTAGTCTAAATGATCCATATAGAAACTAGTCTTTTCCTGTTATTTAATTTATGACATCATTATTATATGTTTTTTTTAAATGTTGTTCATAAAAATATTTTTTCTTTATGATATGAATCCCACACTTGATTTTGAAAATATATGGAGAGTGACCGAGAAAATTTATCCTAAAAATTCAAAACAAATAAAAGAAGAAAAGAAAAGAAAATGCAAACCGAGCTCGGGTTGCCTCCCGAGAAGCGCTTCTTTTTTATGGAGTCATAAGCCGAACTCCGTATGCCCTACACGGTATTGGTTGGAGGTACGATCTCCATATGCACCTTCTGTTCTCTCCACCTTTTCTTGTACTCTTGCACCCTTCTTAAATACTTTTTCTTAGAATTTTCCTTTTATCATTTTAGAATCGCCTTCCTCAAGCTTTCGTTTCACCCCTTTTTTCTTCACAACAAGTTCAAGTTCTCCTTTTTCTTTTTGTAGCTCCCTAGCTTCAACATCCTCCTTATACAAAATTGGATTTCTCAAGTCTTGTTTAATTTCTTCTTCTTCATCACTTGATACCAAACTTTCTTCACTTTCTTCACTTTCTTCACTCACTAGAGACTTTTGTAGTTTTAAAAGCAAAGACCTCAAAGAACATTAGAATTCAAGCTCTAGGCTTAGTACGCTTGACTTGTTCTCTTGTTTCAATTTTTTCTTCCATCAATTTCTCTAACTCCTCAAGCTCGTTTTCTTCATCCATAAAGAATACTCCATTTTGAGCACAATCCTTCTTGAATCCGTCTTCCACTCCAAAATTCATTTCATCATTACCCACTCGTAAGGTAAGCTTTGACTCACGAATATCCACCAAGGCTCGCGCGGTATTAAGTAAAGGGCGTCCAAGGATAATTGGGATATCTTTATCCTCCTTCATAGCTAGCACCACAAAATCGAGTGGAAAAACAATTCCAATTTTTAACAAAGTGTCCTCAATTATGCCTCAAGGATGAGTCACTGAACATTGGCCATATGAATTGTCATTTTAGTAGCCTTCAATTCTGGAAGGTTGAGCTTTTGGTAAAATTAATATGGCATCAAATTTATACTCGCTCCAGAATCGGCTAACGCATATGTCTTCATGTTATTTCCGAATTCACATGGAATTGTAAGGCGTATAGGATCTCCAATCTTCCTTGGTATCCCCTCCATAATGACCATGGAACTTTGCTCATTAAGTACTACCTTGGAGGTCTTCTCTAGTTGTTGGCGAGTTTCGAGTAAATCTTGAAGAAATTTGGCATATTCTGGTACTTTTGCTAAGGATTCAATAAAAGGAGTATTGATCAAAATTCCCTTAACTTTATTCATAAACTTGATATGCTATTGTTCTAATGGGTGAACTCTGGCTTAAGAAGGAAACGGTAAAGGAGGTTGATAAGCTTGAGCACCAGAAAAAATTTTCTACCCAGACAGAGACCATGTCGTGAGGATTGAATTCTCACATCGTGATGACGGTATTTCAGCAACGTTTTTTTTCGTTGATTTTTGTTCGCTTTTTATGTGGTTCGGGCTGCTTTGTCTCTTCTTCCATGGGCTCCAAGAACTCACAAATAGTGTCTTCTTCAGTAGTGATGGCCATGACATGTGGTTGCAGTTTATTATCAGGATTTTTAGTAGGTAATCGTTCGTTAACCAATGTGGTTAATTGCTTGAGCTGAGCTTCAATTCAATATTTTTGATGGATGCTTGATGATTTCTAATGGTAGCTTCAATTGCATCGTGACATTTTCAGACGCTTTCATGAATCTATGAAGCATTGACTCCAAGTCCACCTTTTTCTCGGGTGGTGTTTGCTCCTTTTGGTTAAAGCCCCAACCAATTTACCTATATTTCTCTTCTTTTTGCTTTTTATACTCATCATATGGCAACTATTCCTTCTTTGGCTTCTTCCAATCTTCATCATAGCGGTCTGCACTTGAGTAGTAATCTTGAGCTTTCCTATTCCCATTTCCGTCCAAATGGCAATCTTTTGTCAAATATGGCCCATCGCAATTTTCACAACCTATGTATTGTGTGTATGGATTGGTCCATCTTAGTCATTCTTCTATCCATGCTACTCAACATTTCCAAAATCGCCGCCATATATTCCGAAGCACCATTCACGATCCCCCTAGCTCCATCATTACGAGGTTTGTGATATTCCCATGAATGCTTTGAAAATTCTTCCATTAGTTCTTTAACTTAAGTGGGATTCTTCTTTGTTAAAGGTCCTTGAGAATCAAGGAGCTGGCTTGTCGTGATGTTCACCCCATCATAGAATATCGAGACTTCTTGTTGCTCGTTTAGATCATTTTGGGGACAATTTCTTATTAACCCTTTGTATCGCTCCCAAGCCTCATACAACGACTCCCCCACTTGTTGCTCGAAATTTGCTATGGCCTTTATGAGTTTAGAAACTTTTGATGGTGGGCAAAAGTGTTGGAGGAACTCTTCATGCATCTCTGCCCAAGTGGTGATTGAACCTGGTGAAAGTGCCTTCAACCAATATTTTTTTGCTCCTTTAAAAGTAACCGGAAGCATTCTTAACAAGATTGTCTCTCGTGGTACATTAGGAATGTTGAAATAGTCAGCAATGTTATTAACTTCATCGAGGGGCTTGTATGTATCTTCATGATCTTTTTCAGAAAATGGAATATCCTTTAGTGTGGAAAGGATGTGTCCCTTAAGCTCGAAGGTAGCAGTAACGTGAATTGCGAGTTGCACAAGTCCTGGACCGGTGTCCTCTCGTTTCCTTTTCTTGTATGCCTCCATCGTCATGCCAGCAATGTCCGTCATGATGCTTTTTGGCTCGCTTTCGGGTTCACTATTTTTTTCTATTTCTGTTTTTGTTTTGGGTTTGTAACCAGCTTCCTTCTTGTTAGAAGTTATTTCAAAGCATTCGAATGTTGCTTGATACTCCTGCGTTCTTGTCCTTCTTTTAATGAAAAGTTGACTCTAGATCTTCAAGTGGTGGTGTCAATGGTGTGTTTGATCTGCGGGCCATATACTACTGAAACAAAAAACAAAAATAAAAATGTAAAAACGAAATAAAACCTGAAATATCAGATCTCACGTCGTGAGTTCAATATTTCAGGAAAAAAACTAATGCTAAAAATTAACTTTTTGCAGGTTTTACCTCACAAAAGGATCGATTAACCTAAAACAATTAAATTAAAAACTAAAATAGTCGTTCCCCGACAACGGCACTAAAAACTTGATAAACGCAATATTATACTGTAACGTCCCCCTTTGGCACGTATCACAATATTGTCCGCTTTGGGCCACTCGACACGAGGACATCCTAGGGGGTCACCCATCCTGGTACTACTCCCGCCCGAGCACGCTTAACTGTAGAGTTCTTATGGGATCTGCTGCTCTCACGGCTTTAAAACGCGTTTTGATAGGGAAGGTATCCACACCCCTTATAAGGAATGCTTAGTTCTCCTTCCCAGCCGATGTGGGATCAGATCTAACCCACTTTCACCCCCCATTATAGGGTTCGACATCCCCGTCGAACACATCGACACGTGCCCTAGCTCTGATACCATTTGTAACATCCCCCTCTGGCACATATCATAATATTGTCCGCTTTAGGCGACTCGGCACGAGGACTTCCCAGGGGGTCACCCATCCTGGTACTACTCCCGCCCGAGCACGCTTAACTACAGAGTTCTTATGGATCTGCTGCCCTCATGGCTTTAAAACGCGTTGTGATAGGGAAGGTATCCACACCCCTTATAAGGAATGCTTAGTTCTCCTTCCCAGCCGATGTCGGATCAGATCTAACCCACTTTCACCCCCCATTATAGGGTTCGACGTCCCCGTCGAACACATCGACACGTGCCCAGGCTCTGATACCATTTGTAACATCCCCCTCTGGCACGTATCACAATATTGTCCGCTTTGGGCCACCGGGAAGCGTAAATAGTGAATTTACGATAGAACGAGACTTAGCCTTAGCGATCTAAATGAAAGTCGTAGAATACGTTAAACTAAGAACATCGATAAAAAGAACGCCCAAATCTGACTTCTTATGAAGAAGTTATGATTTTTCGAAGTTTCGGACTAGCAGTGTACAACCCGAAATTCGAATATTAGATCGAGTGATTTTTAGCCGACACGACCTAAACAGGAATCGAATATCTCGTTAAGAGTAGCATAACGAGAAAAGGATGGGCAAAAACGGAAGTCGGATGAAGAAGTTATGAGAATTTAACGGACCAATCCTGTCTCGGCCTGTTAATAATATAAAATTTAAAATCGAGCCAAATTTAGCCGACGAAGTCTAAACGAAAGTTGTAGAGTACGTTCCCACCTTTGCGTGGATATAAAGAACGTCAAAAACGGAGCTTGTATGCGAAAGTTACGATTTTTAGAAGTCGAGAGTGAAATTTGCGAAGTCTGTTGCTAAATCGATGACGTGGCATGATCTGGACCGTTGCTTGCTGATCACGCCTCGCATCCGATGGTCGCCACGAAGCCTCGCTTTACGCCCAACGTCCGAAGCTCAGTACGCGCTGTGTACAGCTGCCACCCTCGGTCCACAAGCAGCCGCGTAGCTCCAGCCGATGTCCGACGCGTGTCTCGTACGAAGCCATCTGGTAGTCCAATGCGAACTACGCCCAGCGTACCTCGGAACTACGCCCAGCGTAACCGAGGCTGCTGAGGCTATAAATAGATGCGAAGATTGCCGAGCAAAACACACCATTTCCTTTCTCTCTCTAGATTTATTTCTCTCTCTAGGGTTTCTAACCCCCCCTAAGCCCTAGTTAAACCCCTTAGCTCTCGAGGGAAGCCCCAAGGCTCCCGGAGTCCCGAGAAAAAGAGCCTTTCGGTTTCGAAACGCTGCTCCAATTAAGTTCCAGTTTTCGATAAGCTGTAAGTGTGCTACGCTTACGCAATTTTTAATATAGTTTTCAAATAATTATAGGAATGTTATTAGGTCCTTTAAAATAATTATTTGGGCTATTATTATGAGTTATATTTAGTGTTATTAACGCTTGTATAATAATAAAAGTCAGACTATTAATTTGGCGCGGTTATCGTTAAACTAAACCCTAGTGGTATTGATACTAGGTTTTATCGAAGGAAAGTTGTTGTAACGCCTGTGTTTCCGGGCTTGCCACTTTTAGCAATGTAATAGTCTAGGTTAACCTTTGTAACCCGTTTTGAAATAATAAGATTGTATTATTTGAGTATTATGTGTTTTGTGCTTAATTGCTTAATTATGTGGTTTGATTAATTAAGAATAAAAATAAGCGTCAAAATTTAAGTGTAAAATAAACTTAATATCTTTGATTAAAGTTGTAGTAATTGAAACGAGGTTTCCGAATATATATAGAACGCCCAAATCTGACTTCGTATGAGGAAGTTATGATTTATCGAAGTTCTGGCTTAGCGGTATACAACCTGAAATACTCAATTTGAGATCGAGCGGTTTTTAGCCGAAGCAATCTAAATGAGAATCGAAGATCTCATTGTTGGTATCGAAGCGATAAAAAGTTACGCGAGAACGGACGTCAAACGAAGAAGTTATGAATTTATAACGAAAGTTTCTGTCGCGGCCTATTAAAAATAATTAATAAAAATAAAGTCAAAATTAGCCGACGGAGTCTAAACGAAAGTCGTAGAGCGTGGTCTCACCTTTCCGTGGATATAAAGAACGTCGAAAACGGAGTTCGTATGAAGAAGTTATGAATTTCCGAAGTTTATTAATCATTTTGTAATTTAATTTAAATCAAAATCGGAGGTATTATCCGAAGGCGAGTCACCGGTGTGATCCGGAGTACGCCCCGCATACGAGGTTACGCTACCGCGTACTCAGCATAGTATCGACACTTCGGATGACGCATGCAGTGACGATTTCGGAAGCAGTACGCGCTGCGTACTACAGTACGCCCCGCCTACTCCGAGGCTCCAGCCTCTATATAAGGGATCCGAAGGCAGCCGAGAGTTTTGTTCATTTCTTCTCATCTTTGTGCCAAAGCTCTGCGTTTTTACCCCCGAAGATACCCCGAAGCCCCGGTATCATACTCTAGCCCCGAGGCAAGTCCCGCGACCCCGAAGATCCCGAGAAGTGCGGTTCCCGAGTCGAAGCTCTGCCCGCGAGAAGTTCGATTTTCGAGGAGATCTTCCAGATCTGCTGAGGAATACTACTTCTATAAGCCGTAGTGCTGTCCGATCATCTTCTGATCAAGTGAGTGTATACTAACTTTCTTAAACACAATAATAATACGAGTTTGGTTCGAGTGTATTAAGTATATTGTTGTTTATAAGTGTGAGTGTGTAGTTATTTTCTTTCTAATACAATAATACGAAGTATTTTATATAAAAATACGTGCTATGTGTATATATTTGGTTGTGTTATGTGTGAATGTGTATTCACTCTCTTCTATCTTATAGATCTGCTTATTTCTTTGTGAGATATGTGTTATGTGTGTGTGTGCCTCATCTGTTATGTGATATATGTGTTGATTAAAGCATGCTATACAGGTTTTCTTTAAACTATGTATACAAATATATATACTTTTATCTACTAATATGTTGGGTAGAACATGGGTAGATAGTTGGTGTGTAATAAACAGATGAGAGGCCTCGTTGTTGTTTGATTGAGTCATCTAGCGGAGTTTAGATGACGACCACTGGCTATTCTAGACAGTCTTGTGGAAACATTAGCAGGTTCGCCACCTGTAGGTGTTAATGAACTTGGGTGTTCATTCGCTGTACTCCATCCCCCTCATGGTTGCCTTATTTGACTTATATTGCTAAGGTACCCCCGAAGCATGTGTTGTCGCCCCGATGAAATATTCTTAGACTAGGTCCCTTATGTTAGTTGAATTAGGGACATTAAAGTGAGAATAACAGGAAAGGGTAATTGGGTTATTGTTGGTTGGTGAAAATTAAATATGATATTTATTGTGGGTTGAAAACCCTATATGCTCACCAGGCTCCCAAGCTTGACCCACTCAGTTTTAAATTGTATTACAGGAAGTGGCAGAAGGGCATGAGATGGATGATCCATCAAGTTGTTTTGCTTACAAGTCTGCATATGTTTATATTTGTTATATGACTTGTAATGTATTCGTTTATGCTTATTGGTCTGTATCGGAACATGACACCCCGAGTTTTGATTATAATGAAAATACATTTCTTTTATGAAATGCTTCGGTAAACATTGTTTTATCATGTTTTGTTTTTGGGAACAAATTCCGCAACTCTTTCAAATCAAAAGGATTTACTCTGAAAATATTTAAAAGCATAAATGAAAATCGGTCTTTTCTGGCCGAGATTTTGGGGATGTCACAGTTGTTTTGAGAGTATCGAAGTGTTGCTCGAGTGCTGAGTCACCACCTTTCAGGTGAGTGCATGGTACCTTTCATCTTACACATAGATATGAAGTATTTTATATAAACTACGTGCTATGTGTGCATATTAATAGAATACTTGTTGTCTATGCTGGATGAACGTTTTATACATGTTTTAAAGGATTTAAACTGTATACGTATTTTATATATACGAATATGTTGGGTATGACATGGGTAGATGAATGGTGAGAGATAAGAGATGATGTGAGTATACATTGGCAGCTATAGACTTAGTGCCTATGGGACGAACACTGGTAGCTATGGACTTAGTACCTGTTAGACGTTGGTAGCTATGGATTTACTACCTGTTACGAATTGGTAGCTATGGACTTAGTACCTATTAGTTAGACGCTGGTAGCTATGGATTTAGTACCTGTTAGGAATTGGTAGCTATGGACTTAGTACCTATTAAACACTGGTAGCTATGGATTTAGTACCCGATGAGTAGACTATAGCAGCTATGGAATTAGTGTTTTACGAACGAACATCGGCAGCTATGGATTTAGTGTCAGTCCTATAACCCTGGAGGTAAGGGACTTCGGGATAAACGAACGCAGGATAGATGACTCTTAGGATAAATCCTTAAGAGTAAAGAAGATAATGGGGATGGGTAATTGGGTTGATTGTTTGATTGTTTAAACATAATAATTATATTATTGTGGGTTGAAAACCCTATGTACTCACCAGGTTTCCCAACCTGACCCACTCAATTTATTTATATCACAGGTGTTGATATGAAGTCACATTACACTGAGAGATTTAAAGAGATGTAGATCACTAGTGTAAATAAATGTAAGTTCTGTTTATGCTTATGTTTCTGTATTAACGATGACATCCCAAACGTTTTGAAATGAATAAAATACGTTTCTTCGAAAATGTTTTAATAACGTATTTATCATGTTTTTCTGGGAACAAATTCCGCAACATTTTTATTAAAAGAAGAACTTTGATTTTTATAAAGCATAAACAAAAATCGGTCTTTTCTGGCAGTGAAAATGTGGATGTCACAGTTGGTATCAGAGCACTAGTTTAAGCGAACTAGGAATATGGATTTATTTCTAGACTTAAACTTAGAATGCTAAGCGATGATTGTGAGGTGTGAGCACTAGCTTATTTTAGGAATGATGCCTAAAATGCTTTTATGCTTTGTGCCTGACATGCTATTATTTGTTCGGATCTATGGTCTGTTGCCGACCGGATCTGGAAACCTTATGTGTTTAGGATTCTAAACGTATGAATACGATATTAGAACTAGCATGTAAACGTTTCGGAGTGATAAGGATGATTTAAACGTCAATCCTAAGTAAAGGTCTAGATTCACCTTATTCGGTGTATAGATCAAGATGGCAAGGACCCGTAGCGGAAACATGAATGCAAATGAGAATAGGAACCAACCCCCAGTGGTTCAGCAAATACCTGTTGTAGAAGAAGTTGCACCTGAGCCAGTCACCATGGCTGGAGTTCAAGCCATGATTCGGGCTATGCTAGTTAAACAAAGGGAAGAAATGAGGAGGATGTCAAATAGGGACGAATCTACTATGCCCACTGAGCAACCCGAGCTAATTCCCGAGCAATCGGAGGAAGGGAACTACACCCGCCAAGTGAGTCAAGTGGGGACTCAAGATGGCCCGGAGAGGAGAAACTACAAGGACGGGCGAATGTACAAGAATTTCTTGGGTGCGAAACCACCAAGTCTCTCAGGAAGCCCAAAGCCTGTGGAGATTATGGATTGGATCTCCGAGATGGAAATGGTGTTTGAGAGCTGCAACTGTAGCGAGAAACAGAAGACCATCTTCGCCATAAGACAACTGAAAACTAGAGTCTTGAGCTGGTGAAAGCTATTGGCATATACGATGCCACGAGGAGAAGCCTTAAGGATGTCATGGGAAGAGTTCTTGGAACAGTTGAAAATGCAGTACTGCTCGGAGATAGATCTGATAGACCTAAACAATGAGTTTCAAAACCTGAAGAAAGGGAAGATGAGTGTTGATGAGTATGCCACCACATTCACCGAGAGGATGAAGCTATTCCCCTACTTGGTGCCTACTAAACTCTCCAAGATTGATAGGTTTGCTAATGGACTGCCCACTGACTTTGGCCCAATGGTCAAAATGGCAACTACCTTGAAAACAGTTGTTAGGGCAGCTAAGAACGTAGAGGCCCAAATGAGAGAAAAGGGACTAGAAAAAGATAAGGCAGGAGAGAAGCGGAAGTTTGAAGGATATTCAAGGTCCAACAAGGAAAGCAAATTCTCAAAGCTTGGAGGAGGAGATGGAGGTGAAGCGAGATGGTGTGATCATGCAAGAAGAAGCATTGTGGGAAGTGCAACGAAGAAGTGACTTGTTACAAGTGTGGGAGGACTGGTCACTATTCCAAGGACTATACATATAATGATAAAGTATGCTACGGATGTGGAGGCAAGGGGCACATGTCCAGAGACTGCCCAAGGAAAAATAAAGCAGCAAGACCAGAAACGCCACCAAGGCCAAGGGCATTTCACATGATCCTCGACGAAGCAGAGAACCATGTGAGGAATTAAGGATGAGAACTTTATACCCAAAGATCAAGTTATGCAGTAGCCATAGTATCGTATGATGTAGCCCATTAGCGGCATAGCCCAAGGTGAACGTAAAGACCTATATAATAGTTTCAAGAAATAATAAAATCTCCGTTTTGTTATCTGGTGTGTTAAATTGTTATGTAATTTTCTTGTATGGTGACTTGGAAAACTACGAGACTATACTTGGGACGAGTATGAGTAGGTGTGAATGGTAGTAGAGGCCTATACTACCGGAAGCACATGACTTACACTTGGATCAGGGAAAGTCACAAGGTTACCAAGAAGCTAGTAATTGATTTCGTTTTATTCAAGTGTGTTGTTACCATCGTTTCGGTAATGACTACGAAGATTGTTGATATTCCAACCCTAGTGGTCATATCGAATTGAGTCTGACTACGCTAAGTATGCTATGTGGTTTAGAAAATCAAGATCGATGTAGCGTCCGACTTAAACCAAACGATTGAAATCAAAGCGATCAATAGAAGTATCGCGCTCGTTGTTAAAGAAGTTGGTAGCTAGAAATGCTACATGTTAAAGTGTGATTATATCACATTAGAACATGAAGGAAGGCATAGTCTGTTTTAGAATTTAACTCTAAGAGACCTGAGTCTAAACGTGCGTCACATGATGATAGGTCATAATCTGGAGTTTAACCTGAGGTAGAGAACAGGTGCACGATCGAGTACTGCTTACAGTCAATGAGTCTAAGAGGTAGACTTGAAGGAATATAGAAGTTATAATTATTACCTAGGATGAAGAGATGACGTATGGAGTCATTATACGAGCCATATTTCGTTGATGATTTCGGGACGTAATCATCTTAAGGGGGGAGATAATTGTAACGCCCGTAGATCCGGGCTAGTCAATTAGAGGCAATAGGGGTCGAAAACGAATTTTCGACAAAAGATTATTAAGAATAAATAATCTTAACCAAGTTGTAGAATATGTCACAAGGTTTCCGTACATATAAAGAACGCCGAAATCCGAGTTATAACGAAGAAGTTATGACCCGTCGAAGTTTCGAGACGGAACCGGCACGGCACCGGGAAGAGTAAATAGTGAATTTACGATAGAACGAGACTTAGCCTTAGCGATCTAAGCGAAAGTCATAGAATACGTTAAACTAAGAACATCGATAAAAAGAACGCCCAAATCTGACTTCGTATGAAGAAGTTATGATTTTTCGAAGATTCGGACTAGCAGTGTACAACCCGAAATTCGAATATTGGACCGAGTGATTTTTAGCTGACACGACCTAAAAAGGAATCGAAGATCTCGTTAAGAGTAGCGTAACGAGAAAAAGATGGGCGAAAACGGACGTCGGACGAAGAAGTTATGAGAATTTAATGGACCAATCTTGTCTCGGCCTGTTAATAATATAAAATTTAAAATCGAGCCAAAATTAGCCGATGGAGTCTAAACAAAAGTTGTAGAGTACGTTCCCACCTTCGCGTGGATATAAATAACGTCAAAAACGGAGCTCGTATGCGCAAGTTACGATTTTTAGAAGTCGAGAGTGAAATTTGCGAAGTCTGTTGCTAAATCGATGACGTGGCATGATCTGGACCGTTGCTTGCTGATCACGCCTCGCATCCGATGGTTGCCACGAAGCCTCGCTTTACGCCCAGCGTCCGAAGCTCAGTACGCGCCGCGTACAGCTGCCACCCTCGGTCCACAAGCAGCCGCGTAGCTCCAGCCGATGTCCGACGCGTGTCTCGTACGAAGCCATCTGGTAGCCCAATGCGAACTACACCCAGCGTACCTCGGAACTACGCCCAGCGTAACCGAGGCTGCTGAGGCTATAAATAGATGCGAAGATTGCCGAGCAAAACACACCATTTCCTTTCTCTCTCTAGATTTCTTTCTCTCTCTAGGGTTTCTAACCCCCCCTAAGCCCTAGTTAAACCCCTTAGCTCCCGAGGGAAGCCCCGAGGCTCCCGGAGTCCCGAGAAAAAGAGCCTTTCGGTTTCGAAACGCTGCTCCAATTAAGTTCCGGTTTTCGATAAGCTGTAAGTGTGCTACGCTTACGCAATTTTTAATATAGCTTTCAAATAATTATAGGAATGTTATTAGGTCCTTTAAAATAATTATTTGGGCTATTATTATGAGTTATATTTAGTGTTATTAACGCTTGTATAATAATAAAAGTCAGACTATTAATTTGGCGCGGTTATCGTTAAACTAAACCCTAGTGGTATTGATACTAGGTTTTATTGAAGGAAAGTTGTTTTGAGAGTATCGAAGTGTTGCTCGAGTGCTGAGTCACCACCTTTCAGGTGAGTGCATGGTACCTTTCATCTTACACATAGATATGAAGTATTTTATATAAACTACGTGCTATGTGTGCATATTAATAGAATACTTGTTGTCTATGCTGGATGAACGTTTTATACATGTTTTAAAGGATTTAAACTGTATACGTATTTTATATATACGAATATGTTGGGTATGACATGGGTAGATGAATGATGAGAGATAAGAGATGATGTGAGTATACATTGGCAGCTATAGACTTAGTGCCTATGGGACGAACACCGGTAGCTATGGACTTAGTACCTGTTAGACGTTGGTAGCTATGGATTTACTACCTGTTACGAATTGGTAGCTATGGACTTAGTACCTATTAGTTAGACGCTGGTAGCTATGGATTTAGCACCTGTTAGGAATTGGTAGCTCTGGACTTAGTACCTATTAAACACTGGTAGCTGTGGATTTAGTACCCGATGAGTAGACTATAGCAGCTATGGAATTAGTGCTTTACGAACGAACATCGACAGCTATGGATTTACTGCCAGTCCTATAACCCTAGAAGTAAGGGACTTCGGGATAAACGAACGCAGGATAGATGACTCTTAGGATAAATCCTTAAGAGTAAAGAAGATAATGGGGATGGGTAATTGGGTTGATTGTTTGATTGTTTAAACATAATAATTATATTATTGTGGGTTGAAAATCCTATGTACTCACCAGGTTTCCCAACCTGACCCACTCAGTTTATTTATATCACAGGTGTTGATATGAAGTCACATTACACTGAGAGATTTAAAGAGATGTAGATCACTAGTGTAAATAAATGTAAGTTCTGTTTATGCTTATGTTTATGTATTAACGATGACAACCCAAATGTTTTGAAATGAATAAAATACGTTTCTTCGAAAATGTTTTAATAACGTATTTATCATGTTTTTCTGGGAACAAATTCCGCAACATTTTTATTAAAAGAAGAACTCTGATTTTTATAAAGCATAAACAAAAATCGGTCTTTTCTGGCCGGGAAAATGGGGATGTCACATATACCCACTAGTTTTAGCAACTATTTAATTAACTATTACGACAACGGCAGTGGACCTACTCGCAAATAATATAGCAAAATTAGTCGGGTATCAAACTCACGGAACAAATTTAGTCTACTAAGCATGCAATAATTAAAAAGGGGTTTTATTTGATTTTTCAAGATCAGAAAAACTTAATCACTTAACTAAAACCGGTTTTAATCAATATACTAAAAACACTTTCGTTTAGTCCGAATTCACCTTTTTCCTATGGTTAGTTACTAATTATGGATTATTAAAGTTGGTTACCAATTATTATGTAATTAGCAATTTGAGTCCAAATTTACAAATATTTTCGCTAATTCATGTACTACCATGTATGGTCATACCCAACCAAACATATAATTAATTATTAATTATAGATGGGTTGTGTAAGGTTTATCAGGGCAAACACAATTATGGTCACAATTGTGTTCTCCAACACAACTAAATTTGTTACTTTTATTACTTATCTAAGATGTGGTCAATCCTAGCTCTAGCAATTTAATAGTCACAAAATCACTAGGTGAACAAGTTCATGTAATTTAATGGTCACTAACCTACACTTAACTTGAATTAAAGCAACAAAGTCACAAACTTTAACATGCAAGGTAATGATAATCAAACACAAGCACAAAACCAACTTATAAAATCCATAAATTAATAAGCTAAGCCATAGATTCAAGGTTTCATCTAGCTAAATGAAAGCAAATGAGTTTATCTACTCATGAATGAAAGCAAAAGCCCAAGTTCAAAAGAAATCGACATGACTAAAGTAAATCAAATGATGTAATGATTTGTTCTTCAATTTCTTAATCTTCAAGCAATTTCTCCTTCAAAGGTATGTTTTGTGAACTTCTCTGATCTCTAAAATCGAATATCTTAGACTATCTCTCTTCAAAAAATCTCTCTTAATCGATAATGCAAAAGGCTTTATATAGTTTTGGAAAATAGATGGTTCATGTCATGAGATAGGGTCTAACGTCGTGAACTAGGTGTCTATCTGTATCCAGCAAGGATTTTGACTTCCCGCGTAGTAATCTTCTAGAATTTCACACATCATGTTGTGACTTTGAGTTGTCACGTTGTGAGATCGTTTTTCAGCAAAAAGTTTCTTCTTTTAAGCTTCAATCCTCCAGAGTTCCAATCCTTGTCATTTCTGGTCCGTATTCTTCAAGAGTGTCTTTATTGGCTGCAAAATACAATTTAATTCAATAAGTATCAACTATCTTTGCAATTAACCAAAATATTACTTAAATTGTATTAAATTATTGACTAAATTATTGCCTAAATATGGCAATATCATAACCAAACTACATACAAAGCCTGAGGTAAATATTCAAAATCAATTTCCACAAATCGGAACCTACATCACTGGAGGGGAAATGGGATAGGGTTGCATACAAAGTCATCATCGGAGAGATGGCATTCCATCATCTCCGTTTGTCCGTGTCACCACATCGACCATCTCTCCCATCTTCCTATGCGGACAACTATTGTTCATAGAGGAATCAGAGAGGAGAACGTGGGAAGTCACTTGAGATAACCGACATTGGTGATGGTTTGGTGATTGAAGAGGGAGAGGCGAACAATGACAAAAACATGGACGACGCTGTAACAAGTGATGGTGGAGATTAGCGGTGGATACGGTTGATTGACTAATTTCAAGTTAGGTTTCAATATTTAGAATAAAATAAAAGAAGATAGTTTCTAATTTTTAATTTAATAAAAATAGAAAAAGCCATGATGCTAAATATAATCGGTGAAACCGAAAATAAATTGGGTCATTCCCTAATTTAGTAGGTAAAATGACATTTTAAGGATCTATTATGCAAAAATAAAAATAACTTCAATGACCAATCCGAGACAAAGCCAAAACTTTGTTGTGCTACAATATCATTTTCCCTTTTGGTTTAGTCAAATCAATCTCCTTAACCGGTAATACTAACAAGTAATGCATGTTATTCTTTTAGAATGACTTCAAGAAGGAATCAAAGATTAATCATACAAGAGAAAGATTTGGAATCGAGTTCAACGACAAGTATATTTGCCAAGAATTGCATTCTTGCGATAATACATCACATTTTCGTAAAAATAATTGGAATGAAAGTGATTATTTGGACCATTGAATAAGATAAAATGTATTTGTTCACTAATTATATATATTTAAGAATGCTATTTTTTAAGAATTTTATTCATTTTTTATGACATCCTATTAGAATATGTATAACTATATTAACGTGTATAATGTTATTAGCTCGTAAGAATACGTATGAATTTGTATTTAAGTTCGGATGTATATAAATATATAAGAATGTTGTGATTATTCCAATGGGGTTCAGGAATTTTATTATTCTTCAATAATATTATGATAGAATAACATTATAACAGAACATCATTTTAACTAAATAACATTCCGATGAAATAAATTTGGTTATGCTTTCAAATTACGTTAGAATTGAAAATGAATTAATTAAAAAATCATATTTTTTAAATCGATGTCGGGCGGGGCCCAAGGCCGGGTGGGACTCGATTCCGGGCGGGGCCCGATGAAGGGCGGGGGCCCAATATGTGTTTATTATGTATGTTATGTGGTATTTTGGGGAACTTAATAAGCTTTGTATTAATAGTTTTATGTTTATGTTTCAGGTACTTCTCGTTCAAAAGAGAAGAGTCTGGGATGATTGCAGAGCACACACCACTTTATTCTGCATTTTGTGACTTACTCTGATATTTTGTGATGTAGTAATATACTTTGGTCTATCTTGGATGTATGATAATGTTTTGGATTACCATTTTATTAAATTAAAAATGAAATTTTTAGGTCTTATTTTTGGGACGTTACACTTACACACCTCACTCTATTAATAACCAGGTCATTTTATATAACTTAATCCATAAAGATCTTTCTTTTGTATACATAAGTACCATTTGTATTGTATAAGGTATGTCCTTTTTTATGCATCATACACTTAACTAATTCACAAGATTTACTTTATTTGTTATATAGAGATGTCAGTTCCTCTAATTCAATGCAAATAACTTAATCTATTAAGCCATAACTTTCAATTTGATCAATTAAGAATTCATAAATTTAGGGTTTCTTCTCCAATTCCAACTCCTTCACCAAATATATAAACATGACATAGAGTTTCTATAAGCTTATTACAATCATTAAAACACTGAATCCATTACAATTTTTCGAATTTATCATCTAGGGTTTCACTAAAGCTTTCAATTTCACCCAATTCTTAACAATCCATATGAGGAGAAGAAAGTTTCTTACCTTAATCCACCAAAGTGAAGGTTAAATCCTTGAAATTAGTAGGTTATCAGACCTCGCCGGTTCTTACTAAGTGAAATCACCCCTTTGCTTGGTGTTTTTGGAGTGAAAGATGTAAAATAACCGACTTGTTGTTGATTTTTTTTTTATGTTGACATTGGGAACACATCACGGTATTTTGATTGATGCATCGGGGTTTGTGTCCTTCACGACACTTTCTTATCCGATCACTCCAAAATCGTCATAAATAATATATAGCAATCTACTTTTAACCGCGTCGTGGTAATCCCCTTTCACATCGTTGTTATCCCAAAGTACGTTGCCACTACTGTTCAATTTATGTAACTCAAATTACCATTTCCAAAAATCGTGTTGTGGTCCACCCAACCTGCACCGCATTCATAAAAAAATGTGTTTTTCTACATATTTGAACATATGGCTGCTAATACTTATATGTTTATCCTACAAAACACATTTATATATAATATTTTTATCTTATGTTGACATTGGGAACGTATCACGGTATTTTGATTGATGCATCGGGGTTTGTGTCCTTCACGACACTTTCTTATCCGATCACTCCAAAATTGTCATAAATAATATATAGCAATCTACTTTTAACCGCGTCGCGGTAATCCCCTTTCACATCGCTGTTATCCCAAAGTACGTTGCCACTACTGTTCAATTTATGTAACTCAAATTACCATTTCCAAAAATCGTGTCGTGGTCCACCCAACTTGCACCGCGTTTATAAGAAAATGTGTTTTTATACATATTTGAACATAAGGCTGCTAATACTTATATGTTTATCCTACAAAACACATTTTAACTTGGGGGATATATAATATTTTTATCACAACTCTACATATAAATATAAATACACTAGACGAATTCTCGCGTGTTGCGCAGCGAAGCTTAAAAATATATTGTTAAAATATTGAAAAGTATATGTTTAAAATGGTTATGTTATTGACATTAACTTTGAGATAATATTTTTACACTAATATATATATATATATATATATATATATATATATATATATATATATATATATATATATATATATATATAATCTCTATTATTTTGAACAATAATATTCATTGACATCAACACACATTCCTCATTAATAGAATTAAATATAATTATCGATTTATTATTATTTTTAACAATTATTATTATTGATTAATTATATTTTTATTTATACCATCATTTTCTAATTTCAATAATGATGTTCATTTAAAATACAATTTATTTATAGCTAAATGTAATTTATAATTTGATGTTATTATCATTTAAAATTGTTATTCATTAATTTTAAACCACTTATTATTAATAATATGTCAAAGAAGAATTTTAAGAAACACTTAATATTATTATTAAAATGTGAAACATACACTAAATAATAAAGTGATAAGATAGACAATTTGCATTTCAGAAGAGACTTGCATAGATAATATGGCATATCCATGTAATTTGATTTTATTATTTATAATTATTACTTATTAATTTTAAAACCACTTGTTATTATTAATAAGTGAAAGTAAATTTTAAAAAATACTTATTATTATAATTAAAATCTTAAACATATACTAAAATATAAAGTGATAAGATAGATAATTTGCATTTTAAAAAAGGCTTACATGGATAATATGACATATCCATGATTTTTAATTAATTATTATTTTGAAGCAACATGAACATACAAACATGTATACAATAGTTAATCAAATATTTTATATATCACCTTCCATAACATATGATCGATAATATGAATCTAATCTAATTTACATTAAAATTTCAACTACAACATACAATGATATTCTTAAAAGATTACTTAAATCAAGAAAATACAAAAAATAATTAGTATATTACAAACTTACAAATTAAAAACTTCAACATAATAACATGGCTCGAAAAATTGTTCAAAGCCCTCAAACCAACACAAAAAACTTGAAACTTGTTTTCTTTGTGAATTTTGTATGTGATTTGTATTTGTGTATCTACTAAAAAAGATTGACATTTTTATAGGAGAGTATCCATTAATTGTTTATTAAATATATTATATAAGTTATAAAACCTTTGAATTATTAATCATTATTAAGAGACTTTTGAGTGGTATTCATTAAAATAGGAGGTTTCAAATGTATGAGGTGTTTGCAAATTTTTATGTGGGTTTCAAATGCATGAGGTTCAAGGAAAAATGTTAGCTTTATAAGTATGTATAATATTATATTATGAATTATCAAAACCAACATTACAATTTATTTATATATAAGTATTCGAAAATGTAGCTTGAAACTTATAAAACATGTGTTTACATAAAATGACTTATCTAAAACACACTATTGATTTGAAAAAAGTAATTACGTAAATTTGCAAAATTATAAAATGAGTTTTTTTTTTGTTAAATGCTATTTCAAATAACTTTTGGATTTTGATATTTTTGTTTTAGCTAAAAGTTAGGAACTCCTACCGAAGACCGAAGATTTCTTTAAACCTAAAAATTAAAAGCTCTCAAAAAAACATATATATCAAAACATGTTCTATATATTAGTTTCTTACTCATAATCATTTAGTTTAACATTATAATATACATCGGTTTAAAAAATTTGGACAATATTTTAATAATAAGATTTTTAAATTATATTAATATGAATACTTATGATAATTATTAAAAATTTACATAAAGTAATCGATATACAACAATGATAAAATAAATTCCATTAAATAAAAAATTTTAAAATAATAAATTAATTTTTAAGACATAAATAATATTTATATAATATAAATAAAGGGATAATGACTTGAAAGGGTAACGAACTTTCGACTTTTGTCACATTTAGTCACTAAACTTTTTTTCGTTATCTATTTGCCATTGAACTATTGAAATTGTTCACATTTTACCCTTATGACCGGCTGTTGCCGATCATAAGGGTAAAATGTGAACAGTTTCAATAGTTCAATGGCAAATAGATAACGAAAAAAAGTTTAGTGACTAAATATGAACAAAATCGAAAGTTCGTTTCCTTCTAAAAAGTTCAATGACTAAATGTGAACAAACTTTCTCTTGTATTATGTTTTAGCAAATTATTTATTTTTGTTAAATTGAAGCAACATTTGTTGATGAAGAAATCTATGAAATAAATAAAAAAAAACAGAACCCTGAAAATATATTTAAAAAAACAAAAAACCAAAACCAAAATAAAAAACCAATGGTTTGACATTTTCCAAAATAAAAAATCAAAATTTCCAATCTGATTTTGGTTTTACAAAAAAATGAACCATTCTCACTGATGTGAATTATGACCATTAGTTTGGCATGCGGAATTTGTGACATCCCATGAATATGTAGTTACAACATCGTCTGAACTCGTAATTCATAGTAAGGGGTTAGAGTATCATCGCATGAATACGTAGTTACAACATCGCCTGAACTCGTAATTCATCACCTACAGGTTATGTGCCTGCTGGTGTTTCCACTGAGTTGTCTAGAATAGTCCGTGGTCGCCATCTATACTCTGATAGATGACTACATCGCCACATTGTCGGTTAAGGTTATGGTATCTCCTTTCATCCTATATCACATATTCATCATCATCGATTTACCTAATTATCATCACCTTTCTATCATCTCCTATCTCTCATCATTTTATTTCATCACACACCAACTATTTCATCTACCCATGTTTCATCCGCAACATATTTGTAGATATAAAATAAATATACCGTTTAAATCTTTTAAAACATGTATAAAATCGTTCATCCAGCATAGACAACAAGTATTCAAATAATATGCACACATAGCACGTAATTTATATAAAATACTTCATATCTATGTGTAAGATGAAAATAACTATATATACCATAAAAATCCCATAAATGCTTCCTAACTTCGAACCCCAAGGTTTACTCTACTAAAGCTTCATATTCTTGGCTCTCTGGACCTAGAAGGGTCCAGATCTATCACACCAAAAAGCTCAAGATAGCTCTTCCTTTCACTCTACACACTCAAGCTCGCTAGGGTTCTCACTTATGGGAAAGGTAGTCGCAATTGAAGGTCATAAGTGCCTTTAAATTTCGCTCGAGCCTAAGGATTTAGGGTTTCTACCAACAACGCGGACTCGTCGAGTCCATTCATTAATCCGAGTCATCAGTCGCGACCTTACTCGGCGAGTTGAGGCATCAACTCGTCAAGTCTCTCTTCTTAACTCAAAAGAAAAATACTTAAATTATGATACCTGGAAATCCGGATGTTACATTTTGTTTTTTTTATTTCATAGATTTCTTCATCAACAAATGTTGCTACAATTAAACAAAAATAAATAATTTGCTAAAACGTAATACAATAGGAAGTTTGTTCACATTTAATCATTGAACTTTTTAGAGAGAAACGAACTTTCGATTTTGTTCACATTTAGTCACTAAACTTTTTTTTCGTTGTCTATTTGCCACTAAACTATTGAAACTGTTCACATTTTACCCTTATGACTGGTAACAGCCGGTCATAAGGGTAAAATCTGAACAGTTTCAATAGTTCAATGGCAAATAGATAACGAAAAAAAGTTTAGTGACTAAATGTGACAAAAGTCGAAAGTTTGTTACCCTTTCAAGTCATTATCCCTATAATAAAAACCGAATTCTTTTAAAGGCAATTATATCACATGTATCTTCTAATGTTTAAGGCCAATAAGTGTCAAATCACATACACTACACTTTTACACTACCACTACATTGTCACTTCATTTTTTTCCTTCACCTCATAAAACTTGGATGAAGGAAAATACTAGTCATACCACACTTTGCCATTTCATTTTTTCCTTGCACGATATTAATCATGCCACATTTTACCACATTTTTATTTTATTTTTTATTTTTATTTTTTTAATTGAATAAAATGTAATTATATAAAATTAATAAAACGAAAATACTTCATTAATTAAACAAAATGCATACTAAATTAAGAAAAACATAATTGAAACATAGTTGAATAATATGTGACGTCTAATCATCATCGTTCGCCACATTATCATAATTATCGCCCGAATTTCTTTCAAACATTTCTGATTCATCATATGTATCGTCGAGCAATTACTCTTTAATAAAATCGTAGACAACAGGATGCGTTCAAGCATTGAATAAGTGTTCCACCAAATCAACGTGAAAGTTGTGGTGCCCGACTCAGTCGTATACTTCCCGTATGTTTGTCATGTACCCCGTCGTACCAATATCAACTCCTTCGACCTTTGGTAAATTTTCATTTTCATTGTAGCAGAAAATAGCCTTCCCCTCATCTTCTAAAATCATATTATGCAATATTATACATGCGTACACGAGGCTACTTATTCTTCCGCGCTTCATAGATCGTGTTGATACGGTGAGTATCTGCAAACGTCTCTTTAGAACACTAAATGCTCGCTTGATACCTTCCTTGCAGATTCTTGTGTCGCCTTAAACTTTAATCGTTTGTCATCATCTGGACATGAGTATGATTTCACAAATACTGCTAACACAGGATATATTCCATCAGTAAGGTAATACCCATGTTTGTATAATGTCTCATTTACTTGAAACGACACATCATACGATTTCCCTAGGTAGATGTTGTTGAATATTGACGATTGGTCTAGAATATTGATGTCTTTGTTGTTTCCCGATGTATTGAAAAATGCATTCCACATCCAAAGGTTATATGATGTCACTGCTTCTAAAATTATTGTGGGCTGCTTTTGATTACCTTATATAAACGGATTGCGCCACACATTAGGGCATATTGACCACCCCCAATACATACAATCAAGACTAACAAGCATTCCAGGGAACTCATACTTGTTTTCATGTGCTATATATAGTTAGTGGATGTTGCTAATTGTAGACTTGCATAAACAGTGACCACGATAAGAATAATCACAGCTTTAGCAAACATGTATACACAATCTCGTGTCGTTCAATCTGACATCCTCAAAAACTCATCCGATGATCCCGATCCCATGCCGAATGCTAGTTGACGAATTGCAAATGTACATTTTTGAATTGTGGAGAAATTGTACTTACCTCTTCCATCAACTTGTTGCCGAAAATATGAAAATCGATTTTGTAAATCATCAACAATGTGTAAAAAGAATACCTTACTAATCCAGAACAGACACATGAATTTTTCCGCATACTTGCATCATCGACAATGTAGTCGTTCACAAGTTGGTTGTGCCCAACTTCATAATTGCTCTGTAAAGGAGGATTTCTTGTTTTTGGGCGCGAACTTTCTCCTTCATTTTCTTGCAAATAAGCAAGTGTTATGCGCATGACGTCCCCGATAAACTATGTTTCCCACAACATCAACATATCAGATGAAGTGGACGAATATGAAGACATTTTGAAATAAAGTTTTTGTAAAGTATAAAGAGAGTTTTGTGTTTGTTGTGTGATTTTAAAATGAAAAATAGATGTTAATTTATAGGAAAATTAATAAAAGTCAATAAAAATATCCAACAATACAATTCCAATGGTCAAAAAAGAGAAACTCGTTGTGGTAAAAGCATTTCGTGCGGCAAAAGATACAACAGTTTTCTAAAGGGGGTTAGTAGGGTATTTCTTTCACATCGTAATGTCACCTCACATACTGCAGTGTGCAACACTTGATGCATCTTTGAGTCTAAAAACCTTTATGATATTTTTTTTTTTCTTCTGTTTGAACCATCATATATCTGATTTTACTTGAATTAATGTTTGGTGACCATTTTATGATAATTTGTTTTCATTAAAATCGTAATATTATAATTTGTTTTTATTCAAATGTCTATTAAGACAAATATATTCATCATATAAAATGGTCAGGAAACATCAATTTTATAAAATATAAGTAAATTAGTCAATTTAGGTAAACGGAGAACATGAAAATATTTTAATAAGTGAATAAATAATACCTCAATGTATCATTTGGGGTCTAAAAAAGCCTTATCAAATAGAGATTTCTTATTATAATTGAATTGTTAATATGATATATAAGGATCGTTATTCCAAAGAGTATTTTCTGAAAAAAAAAATTATAAAGTTTTCTAATTTATAAACAAAATATATTTAGGAGAAATTAATGATTTCATGAACATTGAATATTGTATATGTTATTTTAAGAAATTTCAAAATTCCTATATACCCAATCACGTGACCTCCACACTGGTTCACCCAATCCACGTCGCCCGTATCAGAATCTTTACAAACCCAGTAAACCCCCACGTAAGACGACACGTCAACAGTATCAACCTCCCCTAAAAATATCTTAGATGTGTGCCCCACCTCTTCTTAAGTTTAGACCACATAAAATAAATCCCAAAATAATTTAAATTTAAGTGCCTCCATGTCGCGACACGTGTTGCTATTAATGGCCACAAGCTACACCCATTGGAAATTCCTTTGCTTTATTCCCCTACTAAAGACATATTCACCCCTTCACGTTCAAACTTTATATATGTCGAACTCTTTAACAATAATCTAATTTTTATAATCAATTATAGTAGATAATTTAAGATTTTATGTTTCATTCTAGTAAGAGAAAATATCAATAGGATTAAATATTAGTATATGTAATTATGGTTTGTTTTTCTTCTAATTATGAAGTAAATATGTTTTTTTATACAAAATACATAATCATATTTACGTTATAAAATTATACATTTTACATGTAAGTCATTTAATGTTGAAATATATTTTTGGTTAGTAATAAATATTAATTTAGGGTCAAGTCAAAATTAAAGTTTAAATAAAAAATTTAAATGTAATTCTCATGATCACCATATATTAAATAAAAAAACATTATTACATATTGAAGCTTTAAAACGTATTTGGATTATTCTTTTAATGTGTATAAGTTGATGTTTATATTAATAAAAAAAAGGTTCTAATATTATCGCATAAATATGCAAAAAATAAAATTAAAACAATGTTTAAATTGTTAAAAGTTAAAACATTATTACATGATATAAGCATCTAGTTTTGCATACTTTGCTTCATTAAAAAATATATAGATATTTTTTTAAAAAATATTCTATTATTTAAATCATTTTAAGTAAAAGGTTGTTGTAAAACTAACCTATAAATATTAATAACAACATATTTTTGCATAACATATTTTAATGAAATGAAAATATGCATGATTGTTAATTAATTTGGATGGCATTTTCGTTATTTCAACGGAAAGCCAGGGTGGTTTCAACAGGTGAAAGCAAAAGTTGTTCATTTCTGCTGTTGTATATCGTACTACTCGATACTCATCATCCATTTCTTTCCTTTCTTCGCTTTTGCTTGCCAAAGGGTTTCTGGTGAAGTTTGTTGTTTTAGAGAGAGAAAACTTCTAGTTCTAGAGAGAGAAAATCAGAGATCTGGTTGGTTGTTGAAGAAGATGAAGAGATGTGAGCTTTGTAAATCTTTCGCCACGATATACTGCGAATCAGACCAAGCTAGTTTGTGCTGGCGCTGTGATGCAAAGGTTCATTCGGCCAATTTTCTAGTAGCTAAGCATTCGAGGTGTCTTTTGTGTCATTCATGCCAGTCTCCGACGCGGTGGAGCGCATCCGGTGAGAAACTAGCGCCTGCAACGGTGTCGATCTGCGATAGGTGTGTCGTTGACGATGATGGAACTGGTACGGATGCTGACGATGATTACGACGGAGACGAAGATGAGACGGATTTAGACGATAAAGAGATTAGAGATGTTAATCAGATGGTAGCTTGGTCATCTACGCCGCCTCCATCGGCATCCAGTTCCTCCGGCAGCGAAGAGTACTTTAGGGTTGCGGATAGAGGCGTTTCAATGAAGCGACAACGTCAGAATGTCGCAGATCTTTCGTTCGAGGTATGAAAACATTTTTCCGTTGTACCTAATTTTAAATTTAATTGTAGTCATTGAAAAAGTGCTTATGATGAAACGGTGATATTGTTTGAACTTCAACAAATTGTGAAAAGATTTACACGAATGTTGTTCAGATTCTACCCTAAATCTTTTTAGCTAGTTTGTAGATGAACTCTCGAAATCAGACGATAATAAACGTTGATAATTTGTTGGTTTTTGAAATCAGGTTGACCTCAACTGTTCATTACGGCAAATAAAACACCAGAAACGGTCTTCTACGGTGACGCAACCGGCCATCGGAGGTGATGAAGCAGCACGGATTCACTCATTGCCGTCGAGATCAGAATCGAGCGTGAGTATAATCTCCGGCGATAATGAGTCTGCCACCGCCGTTGAAAAGAGTGAAGCAACGAGAGCCGTTGGATTCGACTTAAATTCATCTCCGTGGTTGTAACGATTGTGTGTCCGTTTGTAAGTAGAGTAGTAGACGATCAAAATCCCCATCGGTAGATAGCTTGATTGCTTCATATTCATCACCATCTTTATTCTAGTGGTTGAAATCACAACATCAATGGCTTCTTTGAGATTCACATCACCATGGTTTTTATTTGGTTTGATATTAGTAGTAATTTCGCATTTGAAAGACAAACTTCTTTGTTTTTTAATTCATATTCAAGCTACCTATAAAATTTAAATTTACTGATGTTGTGTCACGCCTACCACACAATCTCCTATAATTTTTTTTAAAAGTTATTTTTATTTAGATATTAATATTTTATTTTATTAATAATTAGTCAATCTGTTTAATTAAATTAAAAAACAAAAAATAAATATTTTTTTTTTTATAGAGAAGTTAGTAATTATTAAAAATTTCTAAATAAAACAATTATAGAATGTTAGATCATCTTCAAAGTCCAACACTCCTCAAAACTCTTTTTTTTTCTCATTCTTATTGTACCCCATTTTTATTATCATTCTTCTTGACAAAACTGCACAAATGGTCCCTGTGGTTAGCTGAAAATTGTCACTTTTGTTCAAAAAGATTTGGACTAGCACCACAGGTCCAAACTTTTTATTTTGTTGCGAGTTTGGTCCAGTTTTCTATTAACTTTTTCATAATGACTATTTTACCCTTGGTACTCCTTTTTCTATTTTTTTTATTTTTTTAAATGTTTTTTTTTCTGATTAAAGGAAAAATAAAAAAGAATTTCTCTCTCACTTAATACTCAACAATCCAAACACCCCACCATCGATCAAGTTGTTGCTTCCTTCCTCCGTCGTCCCCATCTCTATTCACCTCCTTTCTCGTCGATGAGCATCAAAACGACACACGACATCACCATCGGTTGTCATCGCCGCCTCCCATTGTTGTTGGGGAAGTTCCAACAGCCACCACTACTACTTTGTTGTTGTTTCCGATCACTAACAACCCATTACTCCTCCTTCCTCTCCCTCTCGTTCGCTACCGGAAGAAGAGAAATGAGGCGGCTAGAGCCACCGCCACAATCACCAAACACCCATTGCCTTATCGCCGCCATTAACTCCGACCACCACCACCTACAGCTATGTTTGATTCACCCTGCTACCATCGCCTTGTTTTCTCTCCCTAACTCGTGTGTTCACCCAACCTGTTATGCTATTTTCGATCTACTTCACCCTCCTCTGTTCTTTGCGTTTTCTGCTGGACTGAAGAGAGACAACCGAGATTGATGACTGCTGCTACTGCTTTTCTTCGATTGGGTCTTCGTCTTATCAAATTTAATTACTTAAACCTAAATGGGTCTTCGTCTTATCATGGATCTGGAAACTGGGTCTCGTCAAAATCATCTGAGGGTAAGATTAGTATGTTTATATGCTACAATTTGTTGATTTAGGGGTTCTTCCAATACACCCATTTGAGTTTTTGTGTTGTTTTCTTCTTCTGATTTTTGCAGAAGCAGTCATGGAGGGCAGTTTTGACATTGGCGTATCAACGTTTGGGGGCTGTTATGATGTTTGAGTGTGGTCATCGGAGGTGGGTTTGATTGAATTCATTGTTATGATATTTCTTTGTTGTTGTATGTGTTTGAGGACGAGAACGACGGAGATGATGGTGGAGAATGATGCCATGACCGGACCCGTTGATGAACAAAACTGGGTTGGGTACTGGAACTTGGGTTCGATCGACTGTGAAATACAAACGATTGGTGCTTCGGGGTAGCTTGATTTGAACTAGGATATCGTTTTATTTATTTAGAGAGATAGAGATTGGAGAGAAAAATCGAAAAATAATAGTATCTCCGGCGAGATTGAATGAACTCTGGTGAAGTTTTCTGATAAAATCTTTTAAAGAGATAATCGGGATCGAGGAGCATCAAAATGAGATCATCAATGATCCTCCAGGTCTCTGGTATAATCACAAATTAGGTTTGAGTGTTTGTGACAACACAGTAAAGTAAAGAGAGAGAGAGAGAGAGAGAGAGAGAGAGAGAGAGAGATTTATTTTTTTTATTTTTTATTTTTTTAAATCTGAAAATCAGAAAAAAAAATTAAGAAAAAAAAGAAAATCATATTAACAGGGGCAAATCCGTCATTTTGAAAAAAAATAAGAAAAGATTGGACTAAACAAGCAACAAAATGAAAACTTTGGACCTTTGGTGCTAGTCCAAATATTTTTGGACCAAAGTGGCAATTTTTGACATACCACAGGGACCATTTGTGCAGTTTAGTCTTTTTTGAGAGATAAATGAATACTATTCATTCCTTTAAAAATAAAGTTGAAATTTGAATGTTTGATTTTAGTCCCTTTTTAGTTTATATATTTCTAATTTATTTTTATCTATTATATTTAAAAAATAATATTTAATATTTGTAATGTTGTTATATATTAAATTATATTAATTAATAATAAATATAAAGTTTAATATTTATGTATAAACTTCATATAAAATATTAAATGCATATTAAAAATTTGAAACACCGTAATATATTTTATAAAAGCTTATAATCGAATAAGACATTTTCATATCTACAACTTTTTCATATGTAGTTCATGTCGATAAAAAAAATCATTTTCGTATATATTGGTCTTAGTCCAATTTTACTAACGTCTTTTGGGTTCGGTCCGAATCTTACCTGGAAATTGTAAATTAAAAACATTTGAACTGGGAACTGGCCCCGATATAGATACTTTCGGTTCGGCTCAGGGCCAGTTTTGGGTTTCTCCTTTACGACCAACGAAATATGTTAGTTGATCATTTATTGAAAATTTATTTGAACGCAAACATATATAATAGTTTTTTTCAAATCCATGTTTAATATTTTCTAAAAGATGTATGTATAATATTTATTTATAAGTGTTTTATAAATATAATCTTATTTATTTAATAATCGTTGTTAATAAATTAGAAATTAATTCAAATTCATTATATATGAACATTTTATTTTGTTATAATTCTATGATAATATTAGTGTAATGAAGAAAGATAAAATATATTTTTGTTAAAATCTAATTAATAGAATGGGTGTGTTTGATAATATATATATATATATATATATATATATATATATATATATATATATATATATATATATATATATATATATATATATATATATATATATATATATATATATAAGTTGCAAAAATAAAATGTATTATAAATATATTTTTGGGATAAGAAATTGGATAAAAAAAATATATTAGGGTTAGAAATGAAACATTATTTACTTTATCTTTTACTTTATTTTTAAAGGAAAAAGTAGAAATGGGTTAGAGCAATTCCAACCATTCCACTAAAAGTATCATTAAATTGGTGTATTTTTAACATCAATTTTTTTTTACTCCAACCACACACTAAAATTTTATACTAAAAACATATTTTCATATTATAATATAGTATAGAATAATTATTAAACTTGTAAAAGTTATAAAACTAACCAAAATAGTATTTAACAATTTAAAAAGTTGTTTTTGTATGATGAATAGTATTACACCAAATATAGAGGCCACTATTCAATCCCACTATTTTTGTGTTGAGTTTAGTGGTCCATTGGAACACATTTTCACACCAAAACACTATTTTTATGTATCCATTGGAGGTGGTCTTAGAGATGGTCTTATAAAACATTACAATCACATCATACTTTATTAATATTTACCTTCATGACCTTGTTATGAAAAATTATTGCAAAATCAATCCCTTGAGGTGTTTTGGAGAAACACATGTTTCATCCAGTACGCTGAGTATATTCCTAATACGTCAAGCGTACGTGGTCTGGATCAAAACCCTAATATTTAGAGTTTGTGCACTATTTAAACACCCTTATAGCCTTGTTAACGTTACCATGTACTGTCACGTTAAACTTAACGGAAGGCCTAGACGGAGTGTTAACATGCTAGTACCTTGGCCGAGACCTGGTCTTGGCCTACGTGATCCAACGCCAGGTCGATAACTCACTTCCCATCACAAGGAAAGAACATTCCACGTGATCTCCTCATTCACTCATGACCAATCAGGACATGACAGAAAGCTTAGGTGACGCTCTGACATCAGTAAACAGTTAGTTAACGTGGGTGTAATTCTCCCAGTCAGAGGAGGCCTAGTTTCACGCTAATCGGACGAGGTCCCCACGATCCGTTAGAAGGAGGTATAAAAGAATCTCTTCTGCCTCAAGGAAGGGATCCCATCTTCTCTCTCAAAAAGATTACCCTAAAATTACCTATCTCATAAATCTAACTTGATCGTCAGAGCAACGTCCTGGGGGAACACCCGGACATCCTTTAACGATTCTTCTTTGTGTTGTGTCCTCAAGAAAGCTCTCAAGGCAGATCCATCAGCCGACATCAAAACCCCCTGAAACATGTCACAACATTTGGCGCCATTCGGACGTATTCTCAGAGTGATACAACCAATTAACGACATTGGTTCTTCGCAAAACGATGATCTAAGCCCAACAACACTTACGCCTATCGTAGAAGATCTGTTTCAAATGTCGGTCGTGATACCCAGAGGACACCACCGCGAGTATAAGTCATAGAATCCAATCCAAGTGCCCAGGGTACAGATCTCACCGGCTACGAGGCCATTACTCCAGAGCAGTTTCTGGTAGTTGTCATCGAATGGTTAACCACCTGAGACAGGGATATTGCATCTTGATTTGCGACAAGCCCTTTCGCACAACAGCATGGCAGTACTTACTATCTCTAATCCTCGCAAGAGAAACATGACTCACCACGCAGGGGAAGAAATAGAGGTACTATCAAGAAATATACTCAATATCAGTTTTTTGAGCAACCATCGAACTGGGATCCACAAGATCCACCCATCATGTCTGAATTCACTCGTAGCACGGAATTCCATCAAATATATATTGACAACGATAGTTGTTCTGATATACTATACGGACACTGTTTTAGACAACTACTAAACGCATGGAAGGAGGGGCTACAGCCTCCATCCCGGTGGGACATTGATAAGGTTCACCACACATGGTTTATAGCCATTGGGCACAATTCAACTGCCCTTAATGATGGTCAGTCACGATGAGAGGGATCGAATCACAAGAACAATCAAATTCTCTTTGACCCGATATCCGACAGAACACAACATTCTGTTCGGACGGTCGATAATTTCTCCACTACACCTCATTCAATTAACGATCCATGGCTTCGTTAAATTTAGCAAACGCCATGGATCAGCGACGACCTTTGCCGCAAACACCAGGGAGCAACCCTGTCAAACAAAAAAAGAGGGGGGCATGCAGCAGACCGGAACAGGGCTATAAACGCAGATGTGGCTGACCTGGTGAATGTTGACATCCTCTGGGAGGTCATGTTCCCAATGTGGATAGCAAATCTTGTCATGGTAAAGAAAGTTAATGGTTCGTGGCGAATGTGCATTGATTATTCAAATCTTAACAACACCTACTCGAAGGATTGTTACCCTCTCTCGGTGATCGATCAGAATGTCCAGTCGCTTGAAGGTTTTTTGCTCAAATGTTTCCTCGACGCGTACAAGGGTTATCACCAGGTACAGATGAAACGAAGATGAGGCGAAAACAACCTTGCATACAGAAAAAGGCACTTTCTGCTACCAAAAAATACCATTCAGGCTAAAAAAACGTGGGCGCTACTTATCAAAGACTGATGGACAAGGTATTCGCCGATCAAATTGGTAGGAATATCGAAGTGCACACCGTCGACATGGTAACCAAGAGTCGCGATGAGGAAACATTACTCCAAGATGTGGAGGAAACCTTCAGAACGCTAGTTAGAGCGCAGACAAAGCTAAACCCAGCTATGTGCACCTTTGGAGTTAATGAAGGGCAGTTCCTTGGGTATCAGGTATCCAAGGAAGGGATCCTCCCTAATACCGCCGAAATACAGGAGTTCCTCGAATCGAAAGCCCCCCCCCCCCAATCTCAAAGGGGTACAGGAGATCAATGGTATGTTGACGACATTAGGAAGGTTTATTGCCAAATCCAAAAAGAAAGCACTTCCTCTGTATCAGACACTCAAAGGATGTTTAGACAAAAACAGTTCAAAGGGACAAAAGAAGTAGATGTAGCATTGCAAAAACTCAAAGACGCCCAGCAACAACCGTAGACCCTCGCCTGCCCGCTGCCAGGGGAAACAATACAGATATATATATATATATATATATATATATATATATATATATATATATATATATATATATATATATATATATATATATATATATAGCCGCCTCCAAAGAAGCTATCTCCTCGATGTTAGCAGTGGAGGGGGACGACAGACAGGTTCCCATCTAATTTGTTAGCAAGACCCTACAAGGCTCGGAGGTCAATTACCCGACCTTTGAAAAACTAGTCCTCGCCCTGGTATATGCCATCAGGCGACTACAGAGGTATTTTCAAGACCACAAGGTGGATGTTTTGACCAGTTACCCAATAAAGCAAGTACTTCTAAGGCCGGAAAAGTCCGGACGCCTAGCCAAGTGGGCCATAGAGTTAGGTGAGCATGATATCCATTATCACCCCGAACTAGCATCAAGGCCCAAGCCCTCGCAGACTTCCTGGTTGAAATTCCAGATACCATTAAGGGAGTGCCAATGACGATTTCCATCGATCCACTCGAGCCTAAAACTAGCAAAGAACTCTGGAAACTGTATACCGACGGCGCAACAAGCAAGGAAGATTCAGGCGCATGCCTGATCCTACAAAGCCCCAAGGGCGAAGAAATCACTTACGCGTTGCAGTATGATTTCCAGGTATCAAAAAATGAGGTAGAGCATGAAACGCTTTTAGCAGGTCTAAGGCTAGCCAAGGAGGTTGGCACGAAACAACTAGCGACTCTCAACGATGCAGGAATACCTAGCTGCAGTTTGTAGCTTAGCCAGCATGTTCAAAAGATTTTTCATAAAACAAACCTCCCAGGAAAAGAATGCAAGGGCGGACGCTCGCAGCAAGTTAGCATCGACTTCCTATGGTCACTTAACAAAGAAACTGCTAGTCGAAATGCTCCCGAAGCGAAGTATCAATAACCAAAGGGTCAATACAGTATCGAATGCATTGGAGTGGAACAAACCGTATGTCGATTACTTGTGCCATGGCGTGCTACCAAATGACCCTGAGGAGGCAAGAAAAGTCAAGATCAGGGTATCACATCTTGCAATCAGGGATAACCAATTATACAGATGAGGATATCTCAGTCCATGGCTAAGTACACCTCCAAGGAAGAGGGACATAAATTCCTAGAAGAAAGTCATTCAGAGAATAGCTTTCACATGAAGGAGCTTGAGCACTCACAAGAAAAATACTACGCCTAGGTGTATATTGGCCAAATATGCACAATGACGCTGCAGCCCTAACCAAGAAATGCAAGGAATCCAAGGCATTCGCTCCTTTCCAAAATCAATCGGCCATGCCGTTGACAACCATCACCAGCCCCTGGCCCTTCCACCAATTGGGTAATTGACATAGTGGGACCTTTCCTACCAGCGCGGGGAGATGTGAAATTTTTGCTAGTGGTCGTGGATTATTTCATGAAGTGAATAGAGGCAGAACCACTGGTCGCCGTTACTGGCAAACAAATGATAAAATTCATGACCAAGAACATCTTGGCCCGTATTGGCACACCCAGAATCCTCGTAAGCGATAACGGCACACTACTTTAAGGAAGTCCCTTCAGCGAATGGTGCGAAGACAAAAAGATTCATCGCCGCTTCACGTCAGCGGCACACCCTCAGACCAATGGGCAAACCGAAATATTGAACAAAACCATATTTAATGGTTTTAAGAAAAGGCTACTCAGATCAAATTCCGCCTGGGTGGATGAACTCCCGACAGTGCTGTGGTTCTATCGTACCATATCAAGGTCAAGCACAGGAGAAACGCCTTTTAGCCTAACCTACAGGACAGACGTGGTCCTTCCACTAGAAATAGTGGTAGGCTCCCTATGAACAAAGAGTTTCAGAAAAGCAGCTAACGAAAAAGGCCAACGCCAGGACCTGGACATGCTCGACGAAAAACATGAGGCGACACAACTGCACCAAGCACTATACAAATCACGAACTGAGAATTATTACAACCGCCAAGTCTGGGTCAAGAATTTCAAAGTCGGAGAATGAGTTCTAAGAAAGAGCGAGTCGAGCGATGCTAAAGCATTAGGGAAACTCAGTGTCACGTAGGAAGGACCATACAAATTCGTGGAAGCCCATAAGATTGCTGCATGTGCCCTACAAGCTCAGGATAGGCGTGCCATTCCAAGAACGTGGAATGCCCAGAGCCTGCACCACTTTTACTCTTAAAACGAGTGTTAAAGGTACAACCAATGCTAGCAAAGGCATTGTGTATTAATTTTTACATGTAAATATAATCAACAAAAATTACTTTACTACTTTCAATTTTATTACACTCTAAACAAAACTAGAGTAAACCAAAAGGGCAATTCAGATGCAACTTATTTTCAAGCTTGAAAAACAAAACAAAGAGGCTGTGTACATTTACCGTGTGACAACAAGAACTGATCATCCAACATCACATGAGCAAAATCGTTACAAGGAGGCAGCCAAGGAGTTTTCATATAGAAGGCTCATAACCTTCCTCCTGAAACATGCTCATCATTTACATCATAGCAAACATACAAATAAACATGTGAGATGAGTGTAGAAGGATCATAACCTTACACCAAGAAAACAAAAAAGTATAATGCGAGCCTCAAGATGACGATCTTGGCTACACCTAGGGTCTTTAAGTAGAAAATTAGAACAAATTTCTCAACTACTAGCTTTGCTAAAACATAAAGGGTTCAACAATAACAGAACTCAAGCCACGAGTGCAAGAAAACCCAATGTAAATACCATGTGATGGCCAACATAAACCATACATGAAGCAACCAAACAAAAAGAGTAGGCAAGGTAATGTCAAAACATTCATGCCCGCAAATATAAAGAAAACATTGTCATAGTTGTCTAACTCCCAGACTTTTGAATGGCCACAGATAGTAAAAGAGACCATAAACAAACAAAGGAAAAGAAAATATTATTCAAGGGGATCACACCGGAACAAACCACAAAACGGGGTTACTTATCACTAGGATCAGAGTTTGGGTCGGAGCCTGGCCCATCACTCTGGGCTTCTTGACAAAGACTACGGAGCCCAACCATGTCCAGACTGCCCAGGCGAAGGTGGTTGGCAAAGTTTGTTTCATTGAAAGCTACAGGGCATCTTCCATCTCTTGAGTCCTGACAGCCACATTCTCCTTGAACTTTGGGCCAGACTCCCCAACAGTTACCTGCTCCCAGACGATCCTTTTTCCCTATTCTACCCCTGCAACAACACAAGCTTTCTGCACATGTTCCAAGCCTTGGAGAAATTGAGGGCTCTTGATCAGCCAAGCCTGCCTTCTCGCACAACACCACCTCCTGCTCGGCCTTCCAACTGCGCTTGTTAGTTTCTACCTTTGCCAAATGGGCCCTCAACTCTTCATATTTAATACTCTTCCATTCAGAATCAAACTGAAGAGTCTCCATCTCAGAGATGCGTCCAACGGCTGTGACCAAATAAGATGACACCTGGGCGGCAACATAACGCAAACCGTCGGCTATGTGTTCATCTGATTAAACCGTTAGGGCCTCAGTGGTAGCGGGAGGAAACGTGTGTCAGCAACACTTAAGAGCGGCGTCATGATCGGAGACAAGGTCTTGGGCGGTTAGCTTCCAAGTCGGCTTGTAGGCATTCAGACGAGAACCTACAAAAAGAGGAACAATTGTGGTCTTATAAAAAGAAGCTAACGCAAGACCATGAGAAGGCGAAGACCCAACCTTCTCCTTGGCTCCTCCAGCGGTGGGGATAGGGTTGGCCTTGTCATTCTTTCCCTCTACTATACGACCAGGTGGTTTAGTTGCCCTATTGTGTAACGCCTGTGTTTCCGGGCTTGCCATTTTTAGCAATGTAATAGTCTAGGTTAGCCTTTGTAACCCATTTTGAAATAATAAGAATGTATTATTTGAGTATTATGTGTTTTGTGCTTAATTGCTTAATTATGTGGTCTGATTAATTAAGAATAAAAATAAGCATCAAAATTTAAGTGTAAAATAAACTTAATATCTTTGGTTAATGTTGTAGTAGTTGAAACGAGGTTTTCGAATATATATATATATAGAACGCCCAAATCTGACTTCGTATGAGGAAGTTATGATTTATCGAAGTTTCGACTTAGCGGTGTGCAGCCTGAAATACTCGATTTGAAATCGAGCGGTTTTTAGCCGAAGCAATCTAAATGAGAATCGAAGATCTCATTGTTGGTATCGAAGCGATAAAAAGTTAGGCGAGAACGGACGTCAAACGAAGAAGTTATGAATTTATAACGAAGTTTTTCTGTCGCGGCCTATTAAAAATAAATAATAAAAATAAAGTTAAAATTAGCCGACGGAGTCTAAACGAAAGTTGTAGAGCGTAGTCTCACCTTTCCGTGGATATAAAGAACGTCGAAAACGGAGTTCGTATGAAGAAGATATGAATTTCCGAAGTTTGATAAATAAATTGTATTTATTTTTAATCAAAAATCCGGCATTATCCGAAGAGGGAGTCACCAGTCCGATCCGACGTACGCCCCGCGTACGCGAGAACGACCCGCGTACTCCGGAAGTGTCGACACTTCGGATGACGCATGCAGTGACGATTTCGGAAGCAGTATGCGTTGCGTACTGCAGTACGCCCCGCGTACTCCGAGGCTCCAGCCTCTATAAAAGGGATCCGAAGGCAGCCGAGAGTTTTGTTCATTTCTTCTCTTTTCTCTCCCGTTTTGCATCGTTTTGCGTGCCAGAAATACCCCGAAGCCCCGGTATTATTCTCTAGCCCCGAGGCAAGTCCCGACATCCCGAAGATCCCGAGAAGTGCGGTTCCCGAGTCGAAGCTCTGCCCGCAAGAAGTTCGATTTTTGAGGAGATCTTCCAGATCTGCTGTGGATTACTACTTTTGCAAGTCGTAGTGCTGTCCGATCATCTTCTGATCAAGTGAGTGTATACTACCTTTCATAAACACGATAATAATACAAGTACGGTTTGAGTGTATTAAGTAAATTGTGGTTTATATGTGTGAGGGTATAGTTACTTTCTTCTAACGAGTAACTATGAAGTATTTTATATGATATACTTGTTATGTGTATATTTTGTGATTGTATGCGTGAATGGATATTCACTTTATTCTATCTCATAGATCTGAATTGTTTTCTATGGAATACGTGTTATGTGGTATGCCTCATCTGTTATCTGGAATATATATTGAATGAAAATGATATACAGGTTTTAAACTATGTATGAAAAAATATATTTTTGTCTACTAATATGTTGGGTAGAACATGGGTAGATAGTTGGTGTGTAATAAACAGATGAGAGGCCTCGATGTTGTTGTTGTTGTTGATCTAGTTATTCAGCGAAGTATGGATAACGACCACGGACTCTTTCTAGACAGTCCAGTGGAACGCTAGCAGGTTCATAACCTATAGGTGTTGTGAACGATGTGTTCACCGGTGTACTCTATCCCCCTCATGGTTGCCTTTAGGATATCTATTGTTGAGGAAACCCCTTCGCAGTGATGTCCGTCCCGATGAAAATCCTAGATTAGGTCCCTTGAGATAGTTGTTGTTTTAGGGACGTAAAGTGAGGATAACGGGAATGGGTAATCGGGATAGTGATTGGTTGGTGAAATTAAATATAACTTATTTATTGTGGGTTGAAAACCCTATATGCTCACCAGGCTCCCAAGCCTGACCCACTCAGTTTTATTTGTATTACAGGAAGTGGCACAAGGGCGTAAGATGGATGGATCATCTTGTTGTTTTGTTTACAAGTCTGTATATGTATATATTTGCTGAATGACTTGTAATGTTATCGTTTATGCTTTATGGTCTGTATCGGAACATGACATCCCGAGTTTTGATTATATAATGAAATGCATCTCTTGATGAAATGCTTTGATAAATATTATTTTATCATGTTTTGTTTTGGGAACAAATTCCGCAACTCTTTCAAATCAAAAGGATTTACTCTGAAATTATTTAAAAGTATAAGTGAAAATCGGTCTTTTCTGGCCGAGATTTTGGGGATGTCACAGTTGGTATCAGAGCATTAGTTTAAGCGAACTAGGAATTTGTAGGATTTCTAGACTTAAACTTAGAATGCTAAGTGGAATTTTAAGATGTGTGTCTGTTGGATTTTAGACACGAGCACTAGTTTATTTTAGGAAAGTTGCCTAAAATGCTTTATGTGCTAAATGTTATATGTTGCCATATATGATATTAATTGTTAGGATCTACGGTCTGTTGCCGACCGGATCTGGAAACCTTATGTGTGTAGGATTCTAAGCGTGCATCTACGTTATTAGAACTAGCATGTAAATGTTTCGGAGTGATAAGGATGATTTGAATATCTATCGTGAATGAGGATCTAATTTCACCTTATTCGGTGTGTAGATCAAAATGGTGAGAACAAGGAGTGGCGTTGGAAACGCGGATGAAAACAGGAATCAACCGCCAGTGATTGAGCAGATAACTGTTGTAGCAGCAGCACCAGAACCAATAACAATGGCTGCGGTGCAAGCCATGATTCGGGCTATGCTAGCCGAACAAAGGGAGGAGATGCGACAAATGTTGCATAATAATAGGGATGAACCTATCATACCTATTGAGGAACCCGAATTAATTCCCGAGCAATCGGAGGAAGGGAACAATAGTCGCATGGTGAGTCAAGTTGGGACTCAAGGGGAACGAAGGAACGATCTGGAAAGGAGAAACAACAAGGATGGGCGTATGTACAAGAATTTCTTGGGCGCCAAACCGCCAAGTCTTTCTGGGAGCCCAAAGCCTGTTGAGATAATGGATTGGATCTCCGAAATGGAGATGGTATTTGAAAGTTGCGACTGTAGCAACAAACAGAAGACCGTCTTTGCAGTTAGACAACTGAAGACTGGAGTCTTGAGTTGGTGGAAGTTGTTGGCATATACTATGCCACGAGGAGAAGCCCTGAAAATGTCATGGGAGGAGTTCTTGGAACAGCTGAGGGTGCAGTATTGTTCAGAGATAGATCTGATTGATCTGAACAATGAGTTCCAAAACTTGAAGAAGGGGAAGATGAGCATAGATGGCTATGCTACTGCATTTACTGAAAAGATGAAGTTGTTTCCGTACTTAGTGCCAACAGAACTCTCCAAAATTGAGAGGTTTGCTAATGGACTGCCTGCCGACTTTGGTCCGATAGTCAAAATGGCAACCACTCTGAAAACGGCTGTTCGTGCAGCTAAGAATGTGGAGGCCCAGCAGAAGGAAAAGGGTCTGGAAAGAATAGATGTTGGTGAAAAGAGGAAGTTCGATGGAACTTCAGGGTCCAACAAGAAAAACAAGTTCTCGAAGTCTGGTTCGAGGGGAAGTGGAGGTGAAGCGAAATGGTGCGACAAATGTAAGAAGAAGCATCATGGAAAATGTGAGATGGAGAACATATGCTACAAGTGTGGAAAGCCAGGGCACTATGCCAATGAGTGTACCCTCACAAAGAAAGTTTGCTATGGTTGTGGTGAGGAGGGTCATGTGTCGAGAGACTGCCAGAAGAAGAAGGAGGCAGCTAGACCCAACATTCCGCCAAAGCCAAAGGCGAGAGCATTCCAGATGACACTGGAAGCTGCTAAAGATGAAGCTGATGTCGCTTCAGGTACCTTTCTCGTTAACGAATTGCCTGCCCAAATTTTATTTGATTCTGGAGCCAATTACTCCTTTATATCGCATGAATTTGGTAGAAAGCTAGCTTTGCCTGTTGTTAGACTAGATAATGCCTTATTAGTCGAAGTTGCTAGTGGCAAGTTTGTACCTGTTAGCTATCGCATGAAAAACATCTTAATTGATCTGAATGGGAATAAGTTCCACGATGAATTATTGCCTATCGAACTTAATGGTTTCGACATCGTGCTTGGAATGGATTGGCTTAGCGCCAACGACGCCGAAATTTTATGCAAGAAGAAAATACTCAAAGTAAACCCGCCTGGGAAAGATTCGTTTATGGTGTATGGAGATAAACGTAGAGTGAATTCTGGAATCATTTCATTGATGAAAGCCAGAAAATGTTTGACCAAAGGGTGTACATCATACTTAGCATTCGTGATCGATGCTAAGAAGGAAAAGAAGGTGATGCAGGATATTCCAGTGGTGTGTGATTATCCGGAAGTATTTCCCGAAGATCTTCCTGGATTACCACCAGATCGACAAGTGGAATTCCCTATTGACTTGTTGCTAGGAACGACGCCAATTGCAAAAGCACCTTATCGATTAGCACCGACGAAGATGAAGGAGCTGATGATGCAACTTCAGGAATTATTGGATGAAGGTTTCATTAGACCTAGTTCATCACCCTGGGGAGCTCCGGTGTTATTTGTAAAGAAGAAAGATGGAAGCATGAGAATGTGCATTGATTACAGAGAGCTGAACAAGGCAACAATAAAGAATAGATATCCGTTGCCGAGGATTGATGACCTGTTTGATCAATTGCAAGGTTCGAGCTATTTCTCGAAGATCGATCTAAGGTCAGGATATCATCAGCTGAAAGTAAGAGAGCAAGATATCGAGAAGACTGCATTCAAAACAAGTTATGGACACTACGAGTTCTTGGTTATGTCGTTTGGACTAACCAATGCTCCGGCAGCGTTCATGGATTTGATGAATAGGGTTTGTAATCCTTTCCTTGATAAATCCGTGATAGTGTTCATAGACGACATTCTGATTTACTCGAAAAGCCAAGAGGAGCATGGCAGACACTTGCGAGAAGTGTTAGAAGTCTTGAAGAAGGAGAAGCTGTATGCTAAGTTCTCCAAATGTGATTTTTGGATTCGTGAAGTCCAATTCTTGGGTCACGTGGTCAACTAAGAAGGGATAATGCTTGATCCAGCGAAGATCGAAGCTGTGATGAAGTGGGAGCAACCGAAAAGTCCCACGGAGATCCGAAGCTTTTTAGGATTAGTCGGGTATTACCGAAGGTTTATCCAAGGCTTTTATTTGATTGCTACTCCGTTGACAGCTTTGACCCACAAAGGAGCTACTTATGCTTGGAGTGAGAAGCATAAGGAAGCATTCGAGAAGCTAAAGAAGAAGCTATGCGAGGCACCGATACTTTCTCAACCCGATGGAGTTGAAGACTTCGCTGTCTATAGCGATGCGTCTGGGGTTGGATTGGGTTGTGTTTTGACCCAAAGAGAAAAGGTGATAGCATATGCGTCTCGACAGCTGAAAGAGCATGAAAAGAACTACCCGAATCATGATTTGGAGTTGGCGGCGGTAGTTTTCGCTCTGAAAATATGGAGGCATTACCTCTATGGCACGAAGTGCAAACTTTTCACTGATCATAAGAGTCTCCAATATCTCTTTAATCAGAAGGAATTGAATATGAGGCAACGACGCTGGCTAGAATTACTTAAAGACTACGACTGCGAGATACTTTACCACCCCGGTAAAGCTAATGTTGTTGCTGATGCTCTCAGTCGGAAAGTCAATCTTGAAAGGAAAAGGCCAAGAGCGTTGAGAATTGAAGTTGTCTCGACTATTTTGGAAAGTATAAAGAAAGCTCAGAGCGAAGCTTCTGAGAAGAATGACAGAAAGGAAGAACGTTTGGGCAAAACGTTGGTGTTCGGTGTAAACAATCATGGACTGAAGGTGTTCCAAGATCGGATTTGGATACCTAAGACAGGAGGAGTCAGAGATCTTCTGATGGAAGAAGCTCACAAGACCATGTACTCGATTCATCCGGGTAGCACTAAAATGTATAGGGACCTGAAACCCTACTACTGGTGGCCGACGATGAAGCTTGATGTTGCAAAGTATGTGGCCGAGTGTGTGACTTGTGCGAGAGTCAAGACACAACATCAGAAACCGTACGGGAGTTTAGAACCTTTGCCTATGCCTATGGGTAAGTGGGAAGACATTGCTATGGATTTTGTCACTAAACTGCCCAGAACAAAGAATGGTCACGACATGATTTGGGTGGTCGTTGATCGATTCACTAAGAGTGCGCATTTCATAGCGGCCAAGGAGAAATGGTCTATGGAGAAGCTTGCGAATTCTTACGTGAAGGAAATTGTGAGGCTTCACGGTGTTCCGTTAACGATTGTGTCGGATCGTGATAGCCGTTTCACATCGAGGTTTTGGAAAAGTCTACAAGTAGAATTGGGTACCAAGTTTTGTTTAAGTACAGCTGACCATCCGCAGACTGATGGTCAGAGCGAACGAACGATACAAACACTTGAAGATATGCTGAGAGCATGTACTCTGGAATTCCTAGGTAATTGGGATGAACATTTACCGTTGGTAGAATTTTCCTATAATAATAGTTTCCACTCGAGCATTAAGATGGCACCTTACCAAGCTTTGTATGGACAGAAGTGTCGTACGCCGTCTTGTTGGCTTGAGGCTGGGGAAAAGCAGTTTATGGGACCGGAGTTGGTTCATCAAACTGCTGAAAAGTTGAAAATAATTAGGGAAAGAATGTTAGCGGCTCAGGATCGTCAAAAGAGCTATGCTGACAAGAAGCGGAGACCGATAACTTTTGAGGTTGGGGATTCGGTTTTGCTTAAAGTCTCGCCGTGAAGGGACTTATAAGATTTGGTAAAAGGGGAAAGTTGAGTCCAAGGTTTATTGGACCGTTTAAAGTTCTTCAGAGGATTGGGAACCAAGCTTACAAGCTCAAATTACCAGAAGAACTGAATGGAATTCATAACACTTTTCATGTGTTTTATTTGAGGAAGTTCACAGGAGAAGTTCCCGACATAATTCCAATCTCTGAATTGAGAATTGATGAGAACAAAAGGTTGATTGAAGAACCAGAGGCAATTGTTGACTGAAAGACTAAGAAATTGCGACGCAAGATGGTTGGGTTAGTGCTTGTCCGATGGAAACACACGAATGGGCCGAATCTCACCTGGGAGACGGAGAGTGACATGATGGGTCGCTATCCGCATTTGTTTGTTGATGTGTGATTCCGGGGACGGAATCATTCTAAGGTGGAGAGAATTGTAACGCCTGTGTTTCCGGGCTTGCCATTTTTAGCAATGTAATAGTCTAGGTTAACCTTTGTAACCCATTTTGAAATAATAAGAATGTATTATTTGAGTATTATGTGTTTTGTGCTTAATTGCTTAATTATGTGGTCTGATTAATTAAGAATAAAAATAAGCGTCAAAATTTAAGTGTAAAATAAACTTAATATCTTTGGTTAATGTTGTAGTAGTTGAAACGAGGTTTTCGAATATATATAGAACGCCCAAATCTGACTTCGTATGAGGAAGTTATGATTTATCAAAGTTTCGACTTAGCGGTGTGCAGCCTGAAATACTCGATTTGAGATCGAGCGGTTTTTAGCCGAAGCAATCTAAATGAGAATCGAAGATCTCATTGTTGGTATCGAAGCGATAAAAAGTTAGGCGAGAACGGACGTCAAACGAAGAAGTTATGAATTTATAACGAGGTTTTTCTGTCGCGGCCTATTAAAAATAAATAATAAAAATAAAGTTAAAATTAGCCGATGGAGTCTAAACGAAAGTTGTAGAGCGTAGTCTCACCTTTCCGTGGATATAAAGAACGTCGAAAACGGAGTTCGTATGAAGAAGATATGAATTTCCGAAGTTTGATAAATAAATTGTATTTATTTTTAAATCAAAAATCCGGCATTATCCGAAGAGGGAGTCACCAGTCCGATCCGACGTACGCCCCGCGTACGCGAGAACGCCCCGCGTACTCCGGAAGTGTCGACACTTCGGATGACGCATGCAGTGACGATTTCGGAAGCAGTACGCGCTGCGTACTGCAGTACGCCCCGCGTACTCCGAGGCTCCAGCCTCTTTAAAAGGGATCCGAAGGCAGCCGAGAGTTTTGTTCATTTCTTCTCTTTTCTCTCCCGTTTTGCATTGTTTTGCATGCCAGAAATACCCCAAAGCCCCAGTATTATTCTCTAGCCCCGAGGCAAGTCCCGAGATCCCGAAGATCCCGAGAAGTGCGGTTCCCGAGTCGAAGCTCTGTCCGCAAGAAGTTCGATTTTTGAGGAGATCTTCCAGATCTGTTGTGGATTACTACTTCTGCAAGTCGTAGTGCTGTCCGATCATCTTCTGATCAAGTGAGTGTATACTACCTTTCATAAACACGATAATAATACAAGTACGGTTTGAGTGTATTAAGTAAATTGTGGTTTATATGTGTGAGGGTATAGTTACTTTCTTCTAACGAGTAACTATGAAGTATTTTATATGATATACTTGTTATGTGTATATTTTGTGATTGTATGCGTGAATGGATATTCACTTTATTCTATCTCATAGATCTGAATTGTTTTCTATGGAATACGTGTTATGTGGTATGCCTCATATGTTATCTGGAATATATATTGAATGAAAATGATATACAGGTTTTAAACTATGTATGAAAATATATATTTTTGTCTACTAATATGTTGGGTAGAACATGGGTAGATAGTTGGTGTGTAATAAACAGATGAGAGGCCTCGATGTTGTTGTTGTTGTTGATCTAGTTATTCAGCGGTGTATGGATAACGACCACGGACTCTTTCTAGACAGTCCAGTGGAACGCTAGCAGGTTCATAACCTTTAGGTGTTGTGAACGATGTGTTCACCGGTGTACTCTATCCCCCTCATGGTTGCCTTTAGGATATCTATTGTTGAGGAAACCCCTTCGCAGTGATGTCCGTCCCGATGAAAATCCTAGATTAGGTCCCTTGAGATAGTTGTTGTTTTAGGGACGTAAAGTGAGGATAACGGGAATGGGTAATCGGGATAGTGATTGGTTGGTGAAATTAAATATAACTTATTTATTGTGGGTTGAAAACCCTATATGCTCACCAGGCTCCCAAGCCTGACCCACTCAGTTTTATTTGTATTACAGGAAGTGGCACAAGGGCGTAAGATGGATGGATCATCTTGTTGTTTTGTTTACAAGTCTGTATATGTATATATTTGCTGAATGACTTGTAATGTTATCGTTTATGCTTTATGGTCTGTATCGGAACATGACATCCCGAGTTTTGATTATATAATGAAATGCATCTCTTGATGAAATGCTTTGATAAATATTATTTTATCATGTTTTGTTTTGGGAACAAATTCCGCAACTCTTTCAAATCAAAAGGATTTACTCTGAAATTATTTAAAAGCATAAATGAAAATCGGTCTTTTCTGGCCGAGATTTTGGGGATGTCACATATTGGATGCCCCATCCGACAGTTTTGAAGAACTATCATCGGGGGCATCGGTGGAGCTCCTGGAACCCTCAAGAAGGAAACTCAGATTACGTTTCTTATGAAGAGGGGGCTAAGAGTTAGCGGTCTTGGCAAGACCGCCAACAAAGGCTTCCAGAATAGCAAAGCACCTCTTAACACAACGGAGACTTCTTGGAGACCCAGAAGGGGTAGGATCCTCCTGGGAAGCACCAGTGGCAACGAAGTATTGGAAATCCGACTCATCATCACCACCAACACCACCATCGGCGGTGCCGTCTTCACCGGCAAGAGACTCGTGTAAAACATCGATTCCTTGGCCATACAGGAGGTGACAGAGCTTCTATACGGTCAACATTGCGACATTGAATTTTGCCCTCAAACAGACCCTGAAGTTCTCTCTCCAAGGATATAATCTCCTCCCTGCCTGGAAAAAATCGAAAACAACGACGGTTGGACAAAACTCTGACTTCAACGCATTTTTCCTAAAAAGGAAAAAGAGGGGGGGGGGGGGGAGATACGGGAAAAGGAGTGTTATCAACCTTAGATTGTGTGCTAGTGATAACTAAAAGGTTTATTCTTAATTGACTCTTGAAACACTCAAGATCATTAAGACTCCCACTTACTTCTTGACATATAAGTTTTATCTCTTCAAGGAACATTCTTTTGACGAGCAAAACAAATATTCAAAAGTTAGTATGAATTCTTGACAATAAAACACTTCATATAATTGGTCTTAGTTTATCCTTTGTTTGAACCAAAACATCACAACTACCAATTTCTAATGTGCCAGAGTAAGAAATCATTATTAATCCACATTTTATGAGGTGTTATAAACCTAGTTAGTAGGAACACAAGCTTTAAGGTACGATTCGAAGTAACTAGAGTATGACTCTAAAACTTGATTAGAAACGAAGTATGAAACATCTCTTGACTGAACTATATTAACAATATCTAATTCCTCTTCTTAGTAAAATAATTGCAGTAATATGTTCTTCGGGGATCAATTTTGATATAGTTCCATGACCATTAAGATGATCATATAACATGATACTAAAGTACTCTCATCTCCTTTAAGATTGGAGAAAATTTTATCTTTTTGCCTAATAGATTCTTCTTATTCGTTTTGTCACTCTTTGAAACTTTTCAAATATCATAATTATGTTTAATCTTATAAACACAACCGTATTTACTGAAAGCATAAGTAAATGTAAATCATGACGAATAAAGTTATCATCCTTTGTGGCGGATTTGATTAGTCCACATCAATGTGTAGTAGAGCCTTTAGTCCTTCACATGACTCACATAAACACGTGATCAACGAATTAGTCATAATCTTCCAACGATCAAGATTCTCATATATCACACTATTCAAATTGCATGACTCCAAGTTTCTATCCAATTGAAACGTGGGTGATGAGAAATTTTCTTTTCACTTGGTCAATTATGAAATTACCACAAGTGATACAACAAGAATCAAATCCATAATTAATATTGCTAATAATAGAAATATAACCAACACTCTCATAAATGCAGTTGCAAGGAAATACAAAGTAAACTTGATAAATCAACAATACACTTTTATTGATAATAAGCGGAAAAATTTGTCCTTACAATGCAAAATATGAAAACAATGTTTCTAGACATTTCCTAAGAAATCTATTAAATCATCATAACTCCTAAGAGTAGCTTCCAAAATCTAATCATCGAACCATGCGAGTGAAATCCATCTCTCTTGATTAGATTCAACTTACTCTTCTTATGCTTCCTTCTTTCTCTTAGATCCTGCAAAACATCAAAATGTGATTATCCCATCTTGTATCAAGAATCTATGAATAGAAACTTATTAAAATAACTGAGTTAGATAATGGATATACCTGAAGTGGAGTCATACTACTCGACTTTACCATCTCCAAGATCTTTCAGCTAGTCAGGATAGCTTCGCAACCAATACCCCTCCAATTGGCAATAGAAACATATGGACCTTTTGGATTAACACATGGAACTATCTCAGAACTAGACTTTCTCTTTACCATATGGTCAAACAGTTTGACCTTGGCCAATCCCTTTCCATTGGGAAGAGAAATCTGTTCATCGTCAATGTCCATGGAAACTTGGGAGACGGATCCTTGATGAGATTAAAAACGTTTAGATCAATAAAATTCTTAAACAAATAAATCAAGAATATAATGTAAATAAAAAACTAGATGAATCAATGCTTATGTCGAATGATTAATAAGTCACGACCTCAGAAGAACTCTATGAAGAATTGCTACTGTAGAGGTGTGCTAGGGTTGCAATAAGATCAAAGAGAAAACTATCAAAAGCGTACATACTAAGATACATGCATGCACTATATAATGTAAACCCTAATAAATGTAATGCGGCCGGACATGCTCATAACCGATAATACAATGGACCTAGACAAAAGCCCAATGACGCAACACTTCATAACTCAACAATCTCCCCCTTTGCGTCAATTGAGGTGAGAGATTAATGCGGAACAACCTGAATAGTCTTCTTAACTGTTTTGAACAACTTCGGTATCATAGCTAGAATAGTACGACGAAAGTTGATATACCACAGAATCATGTAATTGAAGATCTTCTTTGCTACATCGTCATTGGATTTACATCTGTTGGCTATATCCAGAATGTGTTCAAGAGCAACAGTGGGAAATAGATGCTTGTCAGACAAAGTGAACAAGCACTTTAATGGAGGAGCCAAACCTCCAACATCTTTCGTAAACATCACCGTCTAATGTTCAGTGTCAATCTTGCCCATACCCATCTTGTTCACATCACTAACCTCGCCAATGGGTCTGACAGTGGGCCTCTTCCTCAGAGCTGCAGCAATCGCCTGATCAAGCTTCGCTACTTCATGTATATACAAAACCAACATTCTCTTTATGTGATCAAGAATTGGTTTGTACTTCTACTCATTTGACAACAAAATGTTAGTCAACAGAATCTAATCATGAGGGTTAAGATTCGGCAAATTAGCAAGAGAAAATTCATGAACCGAATCATCTGAACCACGAGTAACACGAAATTTCACATTGATGAACTTCCCCGCAGCAAGTGGCTTCAAGACCTTGACTGTGGTAATCCTCTTTGCATTCTAGGTCAAATATTGAGGTTGCGAGAAAGCAAGATAGTAATCGATTAGTTCTCTATCAACCTTCAGGTCTGGTGAGGGAACCGAAGCAATTGGCTCAAAACAATGAAAAATGAAAGCCCTTCGAGTGATCGGCATATCGAATTGCATGTCTTTATAATTAACCAAGTCAAAGGAAATGACTGGTTCAAGCCAATGATTACTTGGGGATTCAATCGCTTCCTTTAGCAGGTTTTCCAATGTCCATAATGGAAAAATAGTTTTACTTCGTTCCAAAATGTCATGGTCCTCTTTAGCTTTTCTTTCCTGCTATTCGGTTTCATGGGTTTGCTTTAACGAACCTTCATGTTCACATTTTCTTCTTCTCCACTTTCACTAACAATTCTCTTTCCTTTCTCTTGAACAGTTGAACCCGAAGCTTCATTATCCTTCGATTTTGTGGTGACACTTGGTTTAACAGGAGGAGGTGGAGGATTTTCAGTTGTTGGAGTTTATTTTGGTGGAGCTTGAGTTGCTTCTCCCCCTTGTTTTGGAGGGATGTCCGCCTCCGAAACACCCTTGATTCTACAAAGAAGTCCAAGAGTTGGATGTAGTTTTTCGGCTAAACGCCTCCTGAGGGTGATTGTGAGAACTATATCATGGGCATCCAGGATATTAAGCAGAATAGCATGAACATGAGCAACACAGAATTTTACAACTGCTCGTTCGGTTGTGAGATCATCAATCTCCTTCTGGGCTTGGGTGAGCTTGAGAGACTTAGTTTTGATCAAAGTGGATTGTCGAGCGAGCTCATCCATCACTTTATTTTCCATAGCTAGATCAGCCTGGAGTTTGTCTAAACGAGAGTTAATAGACTTATTAAGCACCGATTGATCAGAATGGATGTCAGAGCAAATAGTTTCAAGCTTTACCAGTTCGGCTTGGAGAGAAGAAAAAAGCTTCTCGACAGAAGAGTTCATTGTATTCACCTGTTGCTGCGGCTCAGCTTGTAGAGACTGCAAAAACTCTTTAGCATCGGCCACTAGTTTTTCGACTTTTCCGGTCGCTGTCTTAGTGTATTCATCGACGGCTTTGGTTGCTTTCTCGATTGAACTCTCAAGCTGCTGAACCAAAGTGGCTACTAAGGCTTTAATGGCAACATCAGAATATGTCGAAGTGGAGGACTGAGACGAGGAGGCGAGCAAAGTGTCAAGCTTCGCATTTAACTCCTTGAGGTACCTCTTGGTGACAGGGGCATCTTCATCATCATCACTTTGGACAGTGTAGGGACTGTAGTGAAAAGTATCAAAATCCATATCCGCCCTACCGAGAACAGTATCTGATTCTTCTGAGTTGATTGGTGACAAAGGTTTTGAGGTAATGAGGGTTTCAACACTGGAAGTTTGTGCCCCCACATCAGATGCGTTGATAGGAGGTGTAGGGACAGTAAAAGTAGTAGTGGTGGTGGATTCGGTGAATAATGGTGGTGGTAGAGGCGTAGAAGTTGGAATCTGAGTGGAAGTTGGAGGAGGGCATGGAGCGATTGACATAGGAACGATAGTATGATGTGGAGATAAAAAAGTGTTGGTATCAATTACCTCTGGAGAGACTTTTTGGACCGAATCATCAGAGTTATCTTTCTCCGGCTCTTGTTTAACTTCAACGTCTTGATCTGAAGGAACATAGTTACTGTCACCAGATGATGGAGCTTTTGCCTTATGTGCCATATTTTTCAGCTTTTGCTTCTTAGGAGCCGAAGGGTCTGCAGTGGAACCCTTTCGCTTCTTTGGTGTGACAGGCTTAGAAGAGGGACCTTCTTGAATTTTTTTCCTCGTATCCGCTTTCTTGCCCAGTTTGGCTGGTTTATTAGCCATATCAAGTGATTGTTACATCTCTGGGGTTAACGGTCTCGGCCTCGTGGCTGTAAGCTTTTTGTACTCACTAATTAACTTGTTGGCCTTGGAAACATACTGATACATGGACTTCGGAATTGAACCAATAAAAGAAAATTTTGTGGAATCAGCCATAATGATTTTTGTGGTGTGAAACGTAGCGATCTTAGACTTTAAGGAATCGGCCATAACTGGAACTTGGAACTTATCCATCGCTTGTTGAGTGATAATCATCCAAAATCTCCCACAATAAATCTCAATATGACGAGATGAATAATTCAAACTTTGAATCAACTGTCCCCAGAGAATTGACCCATAGTCAAGGTTAATTCCATGATATGGACCATAAAGAATGGTCATGAAACCCTTGCTAGCACCATCAGAACCTGCGACACGCTCAGAGTAACTCTTTGATAGAAGAGTAAATAACTCATTCCATTGAGGAGGAAGACATGACTTCTTAACCTTGGTAATAGTAGTGAGAATGTCATTATACCCCATGTTGTAAAACATCTCGAAAAGTTGTACAGTAGAAATCGAGTCAGGGTTCACCAATGAGTCATCTGAAGGTAGCCCTAAGAGAGAACAAAATCTGGCCTTCAAGACTGAAGTCTTCTAATCAAAGATCTCAAATGAAATTCTTTCATCGGCCTTGATGTATTTTGCAAAAGAATAGAATTGAGAAAGGGAAGACATTGGAATGACGTCGAACTTGGTAAGGGCATTCACCAATGGTGAGTATTCCAGACATTCGAAAATTTGCAGCATGTAGGGATCATAGGAGTAAGGCACCAAGTTGATAATCAGATTTTGGTTGGGCTTGATGGTAAGGAGAGAGGATTGAGCGGTGTTTTCTTGAATGGAAGAAGAGTTTGCCATTGTTGAAGCTTGGTGGGGAAGATGAACAGTAGAGAGAAGAATTCTCCTTATGAATGTGGTAAAAAGAGAACGGAGTGAAGGAAAATCCTTTATACAATTTCCAGGAGAGAGAAAGTTCTCTTAATGATAATAGCGTGACATTCTGAAACGACGCCTAAAAGTAGCGATTTGACAATTGTCGTTCCCCAAAAAGCTTGTCAGGCGGCGTGATGATAGAGTTAACGTTTCAAATTCACGCGCCCTTTTAAAAATCTTATCCATTCATCTTCTCTGTAGAGTAACCAATCATTTCAAATTCCTTTTCGAAACCGATTCTCCCATTTTGTCTTATATGCCAAAAAGATTAATCAAGCACCTGTTACTTCTTTAATAATAAGATCACTGTTGTGTTTTAGAAGTGAAACAACATGTTAGAAAAATTGCCATCGAAACAACGAATCAGACGTTGGAAGATCGTAAAGAACTTCGTGCAAGAGTGTTCCCAATAAAAAGAAATAAAGCAAGTTACTTATGTGGGATATTAGTGATGTCTTTGACGACATGAAACTGTGGATCCCGGGCACAAATTGCTTCCTTCAAAGTCAAGAGAGACTGAGAAGTGTCTGTGTGGTTTCTCGTTGAAGTACGATCAAATGCTTGTTAAGTAGAAATGAAAGACATCTTTTCAATATTCAGTTATGAGGATGGCTTTCGCTCCAACTGAACCACGAAACTTGATATAAGACCGAAAGTTGAGTGAAGTACTTGTGTGACCAGTGTAGCCAAAACATCAAGTAGGTTGGTTCATTTTTCAGTGACTTGGCAATAATATAGAAATCTCAAAACAAAATTAAAATTGGATCTTTTGGGTAGAAATGTCCTGGTGTTGGACCATTTCATAAAGATATCATAAAGTGAACTAAAAGAGATTTTAAGGTAACGACCACAGATGTGGTTTCGTTAATGCAAGGGTGAAAAACTAGAACATTTGATTGTTCACCATCAATTCATTTAAGGCATTGGATTGTGGGTTTCACTTAGTACGTGGTGAAACGAAAATAAGATCATTAGCTTTGTGTAACCGTAAACCTCTGTGGTAAATTCAGAGAGTCTCAAGAGTTACGATTATGAAACGTAAGGAGATGGAGAAAAGTATAAAGGTGGTTAAGGAGCCAAAAGTACCTCTGCTATACAATAAGGACCGAGCAGATAACTCTTAACTCAGTGTGAGAAGAGTAAGGTAGCTCATTACTTAAGTGATTTCTGCAGTCTTATTGCGAAGAAACGATTTAGAATCAGTAAGACTTCACTTAGAGTTTGTGAGGCTTTGGACAACATGCAACAACATGCTTCTAGGGACACTTAGCTAGTATACAGAGTAAGAATATATACCTTCCCCATAATTCATGGTTGAGACAAGCAGCAAGATGGATAGAATTCAAAGAAAATACAACAAAATATTTTTGTGTTTTAATAGATAAATAAAAAAAATAAAAGGAAACAGAAAGAAAAAATATTTTTGTATTTTTGATGTTTCTTAAAGAATAAAAACAAAAAGAAAAAAAATATATTTTTGTATTTTAGATATTTCTGAAAAAGGAAAAAAAATACATAAAAAAACAGCCAAACGTTCATCTTTGTATAGATGAGGCGAAATATACGGAACGTTCGGTACAATTTGGTTACCGAAAAATCCAGAACCGAAATAAACCGAGCGTTCGCTCTATTTCGCTTGTTAAATTTTAAAGAGGCGAAAGCGAAAGTGAAGCTTAATGAAGCGAAGATTGGTTCGATACTGATTCAACTTCCATCATTCCTAATCCTTGGAGCATTCTATTGAAGGTTGCTTCAGGCAAAGCTTTCGTGAAAATGTCAGCCAATTGATCAGCAGATCGAACGAAGTGAACTTTAACATTACCGTCTTCTACGTGATCCTTGATGAATTGATATTGCAGTGCAATGTGTTTCGTCTTGGAATGTTGCACTGGGTTGTGACAAATACAGATTGCACTTTCTGAGTCACAATATAAGGTAATTTTCTTCATGTTTAGGTCGTAATCTCTTAGTTGGCTTTGGATCCAGACGACTTGTGAGGTACAGGATGTTGCGACAATAGATTCAGATTCAGTTGTGGATAGAGATACACAAGTTTGTTTCTTGGACTGCCAGCTGACGAGTTTGCCATCAAGAAATTGACAACCTCCAGTTGTGCTCTTTCGGTCTAGACCACATCCTCCAAGATCGGCGTCAGAGAATGCTTGAACAAAGAATCCTGATTTGGCTAGATACCATATTCCGAGAGACGAGGTTCACTTTAAATATCTGCGAATGTTCTTAACAGCCACCATGTGAGGTTCGCGTGGATTGGATTGGAACCTGGAACAATAACAAACATTAAACATGATATCTGGTCTGCTGGCAGTTAGATACATTAGTGATCCAATTACCTGACGATAGAGGGTCATGTCAGCAGCCGGTTTATCCAGGGATGGTGTCAGCTTCGTTCCGAACGCCATTGGAACGTTTACTCTTGAGTCTCCTATCATGCCAAATTTTGCTACCAATGTCTTTGTGTAAGCCTCCTGGTTGATAAAAATGCCTTCTGGTCCCTTTCTTATGTTTAGGCCAAGGAAAATGTTAATTGGACTCATTGAGCTCATCTCAAATTTAGTCTCCATCAATTTTCTGAATGCAACTGTTAGTTGGGATTCATGGTACCGAAGATGATGTCATTGACATAAATTTGGACTATCATTAGGTGGTCACCCTCTTTTTTGCGAAAGAAGGTTGGGTCAACTAAACCTTGTTTGAATTTAGACATTTTCAGAAAACGAGTTAAAGTTTCATACCATGCTCTAGGGGCTTGCTTTAGACCGTAAACTGCTTTGTCAAGAATGTAGCAATGATCAGGATATTTCTCATTTACGAAACCTGGCGGTTGTTCAACATATACAATTTCTTCCAATTCCCCATTTAGGAAAGCACACTTAACATCCATTTGAAAGACTTCAAAATTTTTATCTGCTGCGTATGACAGAAAGATACGCACGGATTCTAACCTTGCAACTGGAGCGAAGGTTTCTTCATAATCGATCCCTTCTTCCTGACAATACCCTTTCATTACAAGTCTTGCTTTGTTTCGTATCACATTCCCTTCTTTATCCATCTTATTAAGGAAAACACATTTTAAACCAACTACGAATGCATCTTTTGGAGTAGGAATCAGTCTCCAGACTCGGTTTCTCTCAAATTCATTGAGTTCGTCTTGCATGGCCTGTACCCAATCAGAATGATCGAATGTAGTGTAGAAGATTTTCGGTTCTATCTTGGAGACAAACGAATTAAACATACAACATTCCACTTGTGAGAATAAAGCAGTTTGTTTTGCTTTAACTTGAGAGCATGTGAGGACTCCCTCAGATGATTCACCAATCACTTGTGTTTTTGGATGATCTCTTGTACATTTAGTCAGTGGAGGGTAATCTGGATCATAGACAGGATCCATTTCAGCGTTTACATCCTCTTCAAATTCTGACTAATCGTCCGAATTATCATTTGTATTCTGATTCTCCCCATGGAATGATGAGACGGTTTCAATATCAGGTTCAGAATTCTCCCCCTCGATTGGACTATCATGGGTCTTGGTTGGTGATGAGTTCTCCCCCTGGAGAGGCGAAGCTTGTTTACTTTATGAGGGTGAGTTTTCCCCTTGATGAGGGTTCAGAATTCTCCCCCTCGATTGGACTCGAGGGTTCACTTTCCATGTCTTTTGTAGCGTCAATGATCATCTTCTTTAGGTTATCGATTTTTTTATCGGTTGCATTCACCTTAGAGTGGATGGCCTTTTCTGGTTCATCAAACAACAACATGTATTCTTCAAACTAATTGGATATTGGTGCAGTGACTTTACAAATGACAGGAAAGATTTCCTCCGTGGAACCTACACTTAATTGGAATGTCTTCATGTAATTGTCATCAAACGTGATATAATAGGTTTCTTCTAACTTCTTTGATCTTTTTTTGAGAACCCTATATGCCTTGGAGGTTAGAGAGTACCCCAAGAAAATCCCTTCATCAGCTTTCACATCAAATTTGTTTCTGTTCTCTTTAGAGTTGAAGATGAAACACCTGGAGCCGAAGACATGAAAAAACTTTACGTTAGGTTTGCGATTATTAAAAATTTCATATGGAGTGACAGAAAATCGCTTATTGATAAAGGATCGATTCTGGGTAAAGCAAGCAGTAGCAATAGCATCGGCCCAGAAATAAAGAGGAAGAGAAGCGAAACTCAGCATGGTTCGGGCAACTTCACACAAAGATCAGTTACATCTCTCAACTACTCCATTCTGATGTGGAGTTTAAGGAGCTGAGAAGTTGTGTGTGACTCCCTTTTCGGCTAGAAATTCTTCAAAGTCTTTGTTCTTGAATTCCAATCTGTTGTCGCTTCTGATGTTACGAACCAATTTTCGCAATTGAACTTCCACTTGCTTCATGAAGTTCTTCTGCTTTGAAGTAGCCTCTAATTTCTGTTTAAGAAAATATACCCAAGTAAAACGGGAAAATATCATCAACAATAACAAGTATAAACTTACTACCGCCGATACTCTCAATTGCAAATGGTCCACATAGATCAATATGAAGAAGCTTAATAGGCTCGATGATCTTTGTATTTACAAGAGTTGGATGACTCTTTCTGCTTTGTTTTCCAATTTCTCATGCAGTGCGTACACGTTCTTTTATCAAACTTGAAGAGGGGAAGACCTCTCACATGATCACTAAGAACGAGCTTGTTGATATCTTTAAAGTTGAGATGCGAGAGCCTTCAGTGCCACAACCAGCTTTCATCAGAGCGAGCCTTAGTTAGTAGACATACAACAGGCTTCCCTCGTATCAGATTTAGATTAAGTGGATACATCTCGCCTTTTCATTGTGACTTCAGAAGAAATATTTTTGTTTTCTTCTCTATGATATCTGATCCTTCATCATCGAACGAAACCTTCAGACTTGTTCCTATAACCAATTGTGAAACACTAATTAGGTTGTGTTGCAATCCTTCCACATAGGCAACTTTACGGATTGAGAAATCTCCATTTATAACCATCCGGTAGTCCTTTATCATGTCATAAGAGTTGTTTCCATACATGACACATCCCTCATCTTTGAGTGCACGAAACTCCCTCAGCTCTTCCTTCCTTCCTGTCATGTAACTTGAGCAGCCACTATCAATATATCATTCGTCGTCGAACTGCTTGTCACATATAATCTGCAAAAATTAAGCAGATTTAGGAACCCAAAGTTATTTGGGTCATGGTGAGCCTTTTATAGGACAGGGAAAAGCAATAGAAAGATCGACCATATACATTCGTTTATTAACGTGGTTTCGTCTTTTTTTTAATGGTGAAAACTTTGATTTTGTTATTTGTTTTGTTTGAATCAGTTTCTTTTTCTTTATTTTGATTCTTAACAACTCCTTTCGTATTCTTCCTAGGGTTAGTAGTCGTCTTCTTTATTTGTTCTTCTGAATTGGAGAAGAGCTTTCCCTTTCCTTTAATATCCTTGAGAGGAGTTTGATTCTGTTGAGAGCGAGGATGGTTGTTTTTCGCGGTGAACCTTCTTGGTGATGATGACCTATGAATGAGATGTCCCTTTTGCTTCTGTGTAGCACAAGAATGACAGTGAGAACACTGCTTGGGTTTTGCCTGCGAATTTGCGTTCGCTCTTTGAGTGGAAGACTTTTCTTTATTCACATAGTTAGAGTTCTGGGATTGCCAAAACTGCTTTCTTTTGTTGAGATTCTTCTGATATCTCCTGTTTCATTGACACTTTTTCTCTGCAAGTTGCTTGGAAGATTTGTGAATATTCACATTCGATTTCGGTTTCCTTGCATGAGTTTCGCTCCTTACTGACTGAGAGTCGCTTGTCCTTTTGGTCTCGCTTTGAGCTTCTTTTGTACCACTTGTACTTGCTTTAGTGAAGTTAGATGGCTTATTGATTGGTTCAGCAAGATGCTCGTGTCAATAATCCTTTCGTTTCATCTGCATTATCAATCGGGGCAGACCGAAAGTACTCATCACAACCATTAGCATTATCTTCATCTAACAAGGAAGTTAGCTCAATTGTGTGCTTCTTGGTAACTCCAGTGGTGGTGTACACTTGATTTGGTATAGTTTGTACCTTTCAGTATACCACAACCTTTTTCTTTTAGGACTTTGTTCTGATCTTTAGACGATCGAGCAAACTCAACAGAGTTTTCAAATACAAGGACTTTTGCTGGTTCGCTTTTAACAAATTCAGAACAGTCAACCACGTCCTCTATAGAAATTTCACTCATATCATTTTCCTCCTCAAATTCAGAAGTATTATCAACATCAATCTTGTTTTCTGGACTTCATTTGGTACTCAATTAATCAAAAATTTGTACGGTTTTGGTCTTAATTTTCAACTTATCATTTTCGTCCAATAAGTTTTTAAGCATGTCCTTATGCTCTTTTGACTTAATAAAGGACTCAGTTTTGTACAGACCAATCCTATAGGCATCAGTGGTTTCTTCTGACGAGACAATTGATTCACAGTTATAAAAATCAACATCTATTTCGTCTTCCTTTAATTCAAGGAAGGGCAAAATCATTTTGTGAATCTTTTTGCCAATATCGCAATCTAGATGCAGCTGAGTAATATTTGTATAAAGACGCTTAGAAATTAAACAAAAAATATCCCTTTGTTTAAAAATTTTCAAATTGTCACGTGCAAATATATCAATTCGTCTTTTTCCCTAACCAAATATAACTCCTTCTGCTCTATCCAAATCCTTCGCTCCTCACTCTTGGAAGACACCCTGCTAATTTGATCAGTTAGGTTAGCATTTATGAGGCGAGTTTGTTTTAGACTACCGCTTAGACTAGAAAATTTAGATTGTAAACCATTTAATTCCTTTTCATAGTTATAAACGGGTATTTTGAGTGTTTTAAGGATAGAATTTACCTTCTTGATCAATTAATCACATTCATTGATCTGTTCTCCAACCGGTTTCGCTGTGAAGCATCTATCCTCCCTCTCTTTCACTTCATCATCCCCACCATCTGTATTGTAGCATGTTATTTGTGACACTCCAGTCGTCACCATCAGACACCTTCCTACCAAATCAGAATCTTCTTCCTTCACAATGAATGTCCTGCCATGACCATACCTCTACTCCACCGAACTCGTTTTCTTCAACATTTTCCTGCACAAGCAACACATGCCTGGATTTATCGTTAGATTTCTTCTTCTTGGCTTCTTCAAGCTTACGAGTGTGATAAGCTTCATCATCTTCACTCTCTTTCTTCTCATTTATTCTTCTTAGCATACATTCCTTCGCTAGATGGTTTTTTCCATGACAATAATTGCAGTCATAACCCGAGTCACCCACAAGTTTGCTCTCTTTCTTTTCCTCTTCTTTCTGAGGAGCACTTTTAATCTCCTCTTTCGCCTTCTCCGAACTGTAGCTTCCCTGCCAATTTCAGTTCTTGGCTGGGAACTTCTTTCTTGCAAACCATTTGGGATTGGATACCATAAGTGCTTATTCGTCTGTCAGATCACATTCAGAAAGTTTTGACTCTGTTTCTTCTTCAATCAAATTCTTACCCTTTCAGATAAAAGCCAATGATCCCATTCTGGAAACTACTTTCGTTTTCTTAGTCACAACACTTTCATGAGATTTGAGAATTCCCACGAGCTTCGCTAGTGAGTAGGATTTAAACTGTTCATGAGCTTTAACAGTTGAAACCACATCCATCCATTCTGGCCTTAGACCATTCATAAAAGTGACTTTCTGCTTGATCACCTCTCCGCCAATTCCATGCTTGATCGTTTTGCTGAGAAGATGGTTGTAACGATCAAATGTTTGAATGAGACTTTCATCTTGCTTTTGCTTGAAGTCACCACACTCCAAAAGCAAAAGAGTTTGAGTGGAATGTTCGAGACCCTCATTGGTAGAATACAACTCCTTAAGCCAGTCCCAAATCTCTTTTGCAGTGGCACACGTACTCACTAGACGAAAGGTGTCAGACTGTAAAGCGAATCTGATCATCCTCATTGCTTTTACATTGCTGAGCAGCTTATCCTTCTCGTCTTGAATAACATCTTTCACGTCATTCATCAGCTGATTATACTCTTTTTGAGTCTTAATGGTTCTTTGGGTTCTAATATGAGAAAAAGGACCCACGGTGATTGCCTCCCAAATTAAATATCCATTGTCATCTAAACCAAGGACATAATCTTCAAAGTGAAGAGCTCAGACTTCATACTCCTGAGTATATAAGATTGGAATCCTTGTAGTCGAACCAATGTTGTTGGAGATGTTAATGGGATTGGTTTGAGAGTCATCGTAATACATAATGACTTGATCTTTTTACCTGTTAAGAATCAGACTTGTAAAGCGGTATTATGGTAATATCGAGATCTATGAACAACGTCAATGAAGAGATGAAGGCTCAATAGATTCAATAAAAGCAGAAACCCTAAAAAGATATTCTTCAAACAGAAGAGATGCGTATGATTTACACAGCCTTCTGCTCTGATATCAACTGACAGGATTAAAATCTTTTAGATCGATAAGATTCTTAAAAAAATAAATCAAGAATACAATGTAAATAAAAACACCAGATGAATCAATGCTTATGTCGAATGATTAATAAGTCACTACCTCAGAAGAACTCTATGAAGAATTGCTACTGTAAAGGTGTGCTAGGGTTACAATACGATCAAAGAGAAAACTATCAAAAGCGTACATACTAAGATGCATGCATGCACTATATAATGTAAACCCTAATAAATGTAATGCGGATGGACAGGCGCATAAGCGATAATACAATGGACCTAGAAAAAATCCCAATGACACAACACTTCATAACTCAACAATCCTTCAAACACTTTTGATTGACTTGTGCTCTTAAGTGTTTCTGCTTCAGCAACGATCAACACATGTGTTAGATCAATTAGGGTCATGTCGTGGTCTCTCATATAGTAGTCTTTAAGGAACTAACTATATGATTCATGAAGCGAAAGTAGAACCAAGTCAATGGATATCTCCCTTTGGAAAACGAAACCCAACATCCCCAATTTGTCAATATACGATTTTATTTTCAGAACATGCACACATACATATTTTTAATCTTGATGTTTACATGCCAAAAGGCTCGAGTAACTTCGTACTTTTCAACTTGAAGAAAGCATGACTTAGGGGGAGTCACTGGAGGAGGTGGGGGAGGAGTTGGATAAGCATCATCTCGAGATCCACCATTGCTTGAAGAAGGGAATATTCTTTCACCTTGATCAACATGTGGAAGATCATCTTCAGAAGGAAGAGGAAAACCACTTTCCAAAGAACGAGGAAGACCATTGTTGTCTGAACTTGACATCTATAATAGGAGAAAAGAGAATTCAAGTTAGTTGATTTTAATCCTTAATTATTAACCCATAAAATTAAATTAAGGCTAGGATCAATATTTTCAATTCGAACTTTGAAGAGGGATGTCGTAATCAAACTCGAATCAAATTTAGGTAAGTAAAACATTTATCAATTTTAATCTCATGAAACTCCTAGATCTTTAAGATTCATTGAACTATTCAATGACATGTTCAATCTCGATTATGCTCTTACCTTTGTGACTGGGATGTCGAGGAAACGAGATGTGAATAACCATGCAAATTAGCTTGGTACTCTCGATGTCATTTACCTTCTCCTTTTAATGTGCCGATTAACCACACACGCTCCATTAATCAACGATAATTTTTGAGACACCCATTACCATCTTTATTAGTCCGATATTAGTGTGTCGGTTAACCACACATGCTTCACTAACGAATTATAAAGTGTAATGTGCAATTTCATGAATTAGCATCAAATTCACATTTTCCTAAAGTAACTAAGAGTGGGATTTTAGAAAATAGTTTAGTTACTTTTATCATTATACTTATAATAAGATTATGTCCTATCAAACCCGTTCTACTAACGACCCTCCACCAATCAAGGGAGCGATGGGTAAGAATGGATACCCAATGACGTTCATTTTATAGGCCGCTTCCTTAAACTCCCCTTATAGATCGACTTCGTGAATGGGGCGCACTAGCGGTTCGACTGACTTGTCTTATGCATATAGTAAATATTAAACATTTAATTTTACATATAGTATAAGATGTATTTTAAATATTTCAATATACTTGGTTTAATTATTAAATTTCAAAAATTAAAACAATTTAACTTAAAATTAAAATTAAACCAAATGATTTAGTAATTATTTATTAATTAAACATTTAGTTAATTTGTTAAATCAATTTTAGGATTATCCATTAAATTAGTCAACATAATTTAACCTAATCCACTCCCCTAATTATTTTCAAAAATATGGGAGGGATCCAACAAAACTAGCAATTATCTAGTTAAACAAGTAAGAAGATAACAACCAAAAATAAGAAATCTCAATCATATCTAGAAATTTTCAAAAATATGGAAGGGATCAAACAAATCTTGCAATTATCTAGTTAATCAAATAAGGAGATAACTGCCAAAATTAAGAAATCCCTACAAAAACCCTAATTTCCAAATTTTGGCAAATCTTGGGGAGGAAGGCAAGGATTTCAAATCTTTGCCATAATTTTGAAATTTCATAGGGTTAGGAAACCCTAAAATCGAAATCTTGTAGGCCAAAGGAAAGGGTTACAACCCTTTTCCAAATTTTCAAAATCTAGGGTTAGGAAACCCTAAATTGCGAAAACTCTAAGTCCAAAGGGTTTAATTGCCATAAACCCTAATTAATCAAGTTCAACCAATTGCATCAAATTCAATAGAAAACAAATCTACCTTGTGATACCACTAATGGGTTTTGATCATAACAAATAATCCCTATGTGTGCATGCAACCATAATATTCTTAGATCTATGTTTTCTTTAATTGAACATACAAGTATTGAAAATCAAAAGGAAACCCTAGGGGGTATCTACTATTTTAGAAAATCATAATAAAAGATAGTAAACATACCTAATAACAATTAGAATCCTTAGTGGTGTTGAAGCTTCGAGAGCAAGCACCACAAATGTCGTGCCTTTAATGGTTCACACCCAACACTAGCAAGAAGATGAGAGAGGAGAGAGGAGGAGAAGAATTGAGAATTTTGGCTATACTTCTTAGGGTTGGAGTTGGCCGAAATCATGAGGGGGTACAACTCCTTATATAGTTGAGGTAGCTTAGAGCCAAAGTTAGGGTTTGTTGGAGGAAACCCTAATCCTTAGCTTAAGGCCTAAACAACCAAGAACTCCATCCAAGAGGCCCTTGGACAGAATTTCTAGGGTATTCCTAGAAGATTTCATCCAACCCATCTAGGAGGTTCAAGATCCCAGTTTCTCAACTATCAATAAATTGTCAAACAGCTCCTGCACTTTTAATTAATTCCATTAATCCCAAAATTAATTCCAAATTAATTTCTGATTAACTATTAATTAAATAATATGATTTCTAATTAATAAATTATTTTCATAATACGTAAATAAATCATTTATTTCAATTTATTAATCAAATAATAATTTTATTCTCTCTCCAAAAGTCATCCTGTTCAGTTCCTAGTTTTGAGGGCAACCCAAAAGGATTGTGCTACTATCAATTTAAGTATACATCCATTATAGTTATGGGCTTAAACACCTAATCCAATAATATGCCTTTGGTGTTTAAGTGTATCCTTGGTGTTTAAAGTGTTCCCTTGGTTTTTAGAGTGTTCCCTTGGTTTTTAGAGTGTTCCCTTGGTGTTCAAGTGTGCCCTTGGTGTTCAAAGTGTACCCTTGGTGTTCAAGTGTGCCTTTGGTGTTCTAAGAGTGCCATTGGTGTTGAAAATGTGTCCTTGATGTGCCTCTTAGGAAGCTTGGTGGGCCACAAGGAATCTTGGTATGGTCCTTGACAAAGATGCACTAATTGGAAGCAGGGAGCCCCCTGAAGCTTGGTGCACCACCTTGAACCAATATGTGCCCCTTGGAGTAGGGTACACTACCTTGAAGCAAAGTGCATCCGATTAGAGTTTGATGTGCCACTTTGGGTGCACGGTGTGACCCTTGGCACCTGATGCGCCTCCAAGAATCCAAGTGTGCCCCTATGGATGCGTCATGGCTTTCTAGGTGCACTCCTAAGTTCATGGCAGGTGGGCATGCACATCCTTCAAGGCTGAAGATTCTAGAAGCACCTACATATCATCTTGAGATTGGTTGACAATTAGATCATCTCCTTCACATAATAATTATGGATGGCATGGGCCATTATAGTTAGGGTTTCCCATGCTTTCCTATAAATAGGCACATACCCTTTCATTATTCATTGACAAGAAAATTCAAGAGATCAATCATTGTAAGGTTAAGAGCACATCTTTTAGAGCGGTTTGTAAGCAAGAAAGATTCTTTTGTTTTGGGAATTCAAATGAGGTGCATCATTAATGTATTGTAACTATTGTTGAAAAATTAATAAATCCTCCCCTTTCTCTCTCTCTCTCTCTCTCTCTCTCTCTCTCTTTCTCTCTCTCGTTCAACTATAGACATGTCACTTTGACCGAACCACATTAAATATTATGTCTAGTTTTAATTGCATTTTTCAAAAGTATTATTCTGCAAGTTTATATGAAGTTTGTTTATCATTAGTTTGAAGTTCTTAACATGTTTTGTTGAGTTGCCCAACATCGACTGATACAATTGAAATTGATTTTCGTTGGAAATCAACTAGTTTTTATAGGTTTGACTCGATCTGACCCAATGCAAGTATTGTTGAGTCTTTTATTTTTATTGGCTTCACTTAATAACAAAATTACATGCTTTTCTATTCTAAATTCGCCATTGACTACACCCACCCGAACCCCCACCTTATGCCCGCATACACACCCACACCAACACTCTCATCCAATCTTACACCAACATCTACACCCATACCAACAACCACACCCACAACCCTACTCCATCCTATCCCACCGCATCCACGCTCTTATCTGACCCCTTCTGACCCCTACCTTTACCCATCAAAATATTTAATTTTGACAATCAATAAAGTAGAAAGTTCAAGAGTAAACATATTTTTAAACTTTTTAAATAATAGAAAAGGTTATTTTCGACTTAATAAACTAAAATAAAAGGTTATTTTCTATAAACTTAAAGAATAAATGGACAATTTTTAATTTTTTTTACATTTTCTACGCTTTTAAAACCTATATGTAAAGTTGTGTATAGAGTGGTTTGATTCAATTATATAGAAACTATTTATATAAGTCTACGTATTAAAACACATAAATATTAATAACACATAAACAATTTATGTAGTTATTGCATTAGAAAACTTTGGTTGGTGTGCTTTTAAAAAGAATGCATAACATTTACTAAATGTTATGTAGATTATATGTTAGATATTGTTTTATTTGAAATAATAAAAATTAGAAAAAAAAAAAGTTAAAAGTTTACAAAAATTATATATCTAAACACGTTTACTAAGTATTTAAAATGAAAAATAAAAACTGCATCAATTTTAACCATACATATTATTTTGTTTTTCTACTAAAATTTTCTTTTCTTTTTCTTAATATATAAAAAAAACAGTTTATATGACCAAACGATTTGTAGTTTAATTGTATTGAAGGTAAAACCGACAATAGATCGACCTGAGTTAGGTTCGGGTTCAACCAATTTATTAATTGGGTTGAAGATTTTAACTCAACCCTAGGGGGCGGCTCAACCAATTTGGGGCCTCTAAGCGAACTAAAAATTTGGGGTCCTTTGGCCTTTACTATACTTGTATTTTCTTTTTTCTTTTTAAAGCCCGTGATTCATTTTTTTCTCTTAGAAATGATTATTAGTTATTCGATTAATAATAAGAATGAACAATCACCAATACAACTACAAATAAACAAATAATAAACTTGAAGTAATGAATTATAGATTAATATAAATACATGTTTCCTTGAGACTAGAAGGTAATAGAAAGCTTAAAATTGGAAAGACTCAAATTCATTCCATTCTTTATTTTGTAATAAAACAAATATAAAAGTGAAGGTTGTTTTTTTTCTATTTAAACTTGGAGTGTTTTAATTAAAAAAAGAACTTATCTATAACTTTTAAGGGAACTTAAACTTGCAAGGATTATTTTTAACTCAAATCTATGTACAACTCAACACATAAATCAATTAACAAGCCACATAGAAATCAATCAATAACCAACATTTCACGTGGTATGCTTAGGTGTGATGTAAAAATAGAGGAACGCACGTTGCATGATATTATAATTAAAAAGGGAAACATAAAATCAAGTTGCAAGCTAACGCAAAAACTGAGTGGAAACACTAACTCAAAAAACAAAAATCAAACAGAAACAAAGAAATCGAGCATTAATCAATGAGCAAAGAGAAATGGGAAATGAGATAATGGCAAAAATTAACCCTAGTCGGCTATTAACCCTAATATATAACCAGATAATGGAAAAATCAAGTGAAAACATTGATTGCACGTACATTGAATCAGTTGAATGAATCATCTCAGATTTTTCAACAATGGAGAATCAAAGAAATTCATCAGAAAAGTCGAGAATAGAGAAGGAATCGAGATTAGCGGTTCATGCAGCCTATCACTGTCTAGGAATCGAGATTGGAGAAGCCTAAATCGATAACCAGTCAATCAGTAACATCGAGAATGGAGAAGAAAAGATGAAGAACAGAAGTTAGAATGCATCTTTTGATTTTTGAGGAGGTATCTTTATCAGTAATTAGCTAGCGAATGGATTTGAAGAAGAGAAGTATCGACATTGAGGTGTTTGGGTTATGTGGGGCCCTTTAAAAATGGGGCCCTAACTATAACTTAACTCAACAACACAAAGAGCAGCCCTTGCCCAACTCAACTTATTTATTTAAATGAGTTGATATTTTCAATCCAACTCAACCTTTCAAATAAATGGATTGGCATCGGGTTGATATGTTTATATAGTTCTGAAACCAACCTATTAAATAAATGGGTTAAACATGGATTAACCCATTTAAAATAAAATAAAAAAAATTAACTAAAGATTACATCACTTAAACTAGTTCCAAAGTTAAATAAAATTTAAAAGTACGACAAAAACTCAATCTCAATTGAAAAATACAAATAAGTTGTTCAAATCATATTAAATATATGTTCGAAGTGATTTTGGAGAATAACTAGAGTTGTTGATACAAAAAAAAAAGATAAAAATTAGGATTGTATTTTCAAACATAAAAAATAATACAACATTGTAATTTATAAATTAATAATTAGATTAATATGTGATGCTATTTAAATAAATTATTAAATTAAATATATTAAAGTTTAATGGATTGATGAGTTGAAAAAAGATTGATAATTTTATCCAATCAAATTTATTTAACTAAATGAGTTAGACAGGTTGATCAATTTAATTTTAGATTGATTTTGGATTATATTATGGATTGGATCAATTTTTACTAACTCTAATTGAACATATATCTCTATCCAAATAATCAAGCAAATAAACAAGATTCAAGTTTCATTAAACACAAAATATATAAATTGAAGAATAAAATTAATTGATATGTAAGTTTGGCTTTTAAAAAATAGAATAAAATGAAACAAAATTTAAAAAAAAATAAAATAAAATATAATAAAAAGTTAACACGACCATACGGACCTAAGTTTTTGTTCGAGTGAAATACATGTCATGTCATCTAGACTCTAGTTAACGATATCTTATCAGTTTAAAAAATTATCTCAGCTTTTTAGGAAGTTGGGTGGCAAAAAGATCATGTACTAATAAGGGAAGTCGTGTCAACTTCTCTTGTTATTTTAACTTGTCGTTTACTGCATAATGACATATCGATAATATTAGTTAATAGCGACGAAAGCTGCATGGCAAGAAAAATAGATACAACAAACCGATGGATTTAAGTAGAAGTTTTCTTAAAAACCACAATTACCCTTGAAATTGATGTCTTAGAATTAGTATGGGATAATTATATATACCTTTGTTTGAATTTTAGGTTTATTAAAACTAAACGTTTATTAAAGCTTTTATGATTGATATAAATATTCAATTTTATCATTTTTTTCAAGTTCATATAATTACTTAAGTTTGTTTTTTAGTTGATTAAATCTTTTAAGTTTAGCAAAAATTTACAGTTTTACCGGATAAATTTATAAAAAAAATAAAATTAAAAAAAAAAAGTTAATTTGAAACATTAATGGTCCTAAAATATGACTTTAGGTAAAATCGATAAAACTTTTAAATTTGAAGGGTTTCTATGAAATTTTCTAAATTAATATTTGGGTTGCAAATAACAAAATACCTCTTCCAAAATAGGAAAATTTACATAAAAGACCCTACATTTTAGTTCTATTGACAAAAAACATCTTATTTTATTATTATTATTATTATTTTCAATTTAACCATTGGAACCGATTATTATTTACAATTGATCTTCATTTCCCGGTAACCACATATAATAGCAAGTTTCGATGGTTAAATTGTAAAAAAAATATCAATGATGACTTTTATGTTAATAAACCAAAGTATAGGTACTTTTTGTCAATGTATAATAATTTTTAACCTTAAATCTTATATATGTAACATCACAAAATCACACAAGTTTTAAATTTTTCAAAACAACTCATTTACTAAAAGAAGTGTCTACAAAATCGTTGTTTTCAAAACATTATTTAAAATCAGAGTCTCCCAAGATCTGATCAGTCGTAAAACAAAGGATATGTATGGTCACGCATTCGCCTTGTCACGGTTCTCAGAAGTACAAAAAACAATAAACTAAAATTGTAAGCATGAAACTTAGTCCGTTCCCCCAAAGTACCATCACATACACATAACAAACAACAACATGCATACAAAGCCTTCAGCCTGACTGGACCTCCGCGCCGACCTACAAACTATCTGGATCACTCACAGAACCTTCAACATGACCGGACCACCTCATCAATCCTTCAGCCTATTTGGACCGTTCTTCGGGTCTTTGGCCTGACTGGTCTGCCTCACATGCCTTCAGTCTATCCGAACCGCCCTAGGTCTCTCGGCCTTCAGTCTCCATTGGTCCACCTCAACCCAACCACACATAACATGTCGACATAAACATACAAATAACGTATATCCAGTTAGCAGACAGCAAACAGATCTAACAGACCACTACAACATGGCATCATCATATATACCAGGATACAGATCTAACAAATCACTTACAACATAGCAACATCCTATATACAAGGATACAAATCTAACAGATCACTAGCAACATACGGTAAAATAGGATATCAATCCAATGGATTGGCCTTGGTGCCTTCGACCCATAAGTATAGTAAAGAAAACTCATATCTCAATCTGAACAATAGCTGATGAGGTCCCGACTCCGAATCTCAGTTTAACCGTCACCTGTCCATCAAAATGACAAATTCTCAAATACAATCCAAAATACCCAAAATACCCCAAGATCAACGTGGTAAAAGTTAACACCCAACTGAGCCAACCCGACCGAGTCGACTCAGGTGAGTATGCTGGGCGTACTCTTTTGTTCATGAGGCGTACTCGGTGTTTGACCAACTTATAGGGCGTTGATAGATTACGCGTAGCGTACCTTTAGGTACGCCCAACGTATGCTGCTCAGTCCCAAAACTTCATTAAGAGCTTACTCAGATCCAAGCCCAAAATAACTTTATGGCTTTGCATGGCTATTAAGTGCTTAATCTAGGGTAAGGGTTTAAAGAGAGGGTCTTGGAGAGGTGGATGCTGAGAATGGAATGGGTTTGGGGGAGTTAAGGAGCTTAAATAGGGATCAAACCACGAAAATAGGGTTTCAACACTGATTGCGTACGCCCAGAGTACTAGGGATGCCCTAGTATGCCCAACGTGCATGTTGAGTACACCCAACATACTAGGGATGCCCTAGTATTCCCTGCGTACTCCTTGTGCGCTTTGCGTATGTGGCTGACCCAGAAATCGCCTAACTTCAAACGGTCATAACTTCTTCGTTCCAACTACGTTTTCGACGTTATTTATATCCACGAAAAGGTATTGAAGAGATCTAAAATTTCATATAACAATATTAGACTAAAAACTTCTTGAACAAAAATCCATATTTTTCATGCAAGAACCCGACCTATGACTTTTCCCTTTCTAACCTTCAGCCTAAAAAACAATTCAAGGGTAAAATCTCTTAACTAACATTACCCCTTCCACAAGGACTAAGCTTCGCCTCCTCAAGGCCCAAATACTTAAGCAATTGACTTTCGGCCCACGACCCAGAAATGACAGGAACAGGATGTTACAATTCTCCCCCACTTAAATTAGATTTCTTCCTTGACATCCGTCTTAGTTACCATTTCTAAAACAACACTAACATATTCTATAAACTCCCTTTAACTATTTCGGAATCAAGGCCTCTTATAAATAAAACTCGAGAGACCACTCAGAAATCCTCAACTGCCAACAAGTAACCCAATAACTTGAAAATGCCCAACGGAAAACTTTTCTTTCTCTCCCTAACTACACGGCCCAGCTTCCAGAGAAAACCACACAAACCGGGGAATCTCAGTACTATAATCACAAACCATCCTCGTTACTATACTTCCCGAAACCGGGAACCCATCAGTCTGTTATCAGAAACCTACCCCTAATCATTGGCTGGGGACACCACCAAAACATGCTGAAAAGATACTCAAAACATTCCAATCGCAAATTCAACCAATTCCAAATATATAAGACGTACCAAAAACCTTAAATAAACCCTTGACTCCCTGAGACGCCATTACCAACCACTTTTCTTACGAGCAGAGATGATCAATCCAAGATTTTTCACATTGCATCAAACCCTTATCAGCTAAGGTGTAATCCCACCCAGAAAATCACTCGACACATTCACAACCGATGCCCACCCTTGGTAACCAAACCCCTAATAATAGGTCCCGAACCAACGGAATTTATAATGCAAACACTATGCAGGAGACATTCTGATGAACGATTGATACTTCCAATAAACCTTAACTGCTCACTTTATCCAAACCAGCTGGTTATTGAGTCTCCTGATTCCCAAGAACCACGCCCTACATCTAACCATGCCAAAAACTAATGATCTAAGACCTAAGAGCCTCAACCAAATGACTACCAGGTCTAAAGATACTCAACCATCAACCCACTTCCTTGCAGGAACCCAAACAACATCCCTCTCAATGCTAACCGAGCGCAACAATTCCATACTCTTTTACCGCACATAATTCCTTTCACAAAACAAGCTGCCACTAACGTAAAATCCAAAAAAAAACATGATCGCACATGACTTGAGAATGGGACAAACGGTTGTACTCTTATTTCAATTCAAAAACTTGTTGGTTTTTTATTCAAAAACTAGTTTCAAAACATAAGATTTAGCAATGAAAGACTTTAAAATTAGAATAAACATAAACGAAGTTTATACCCACCAAGGATCTTCTTGCAAGGTTTGGAAAGAAAACAAGCACCAAAGAGGAAGAAGTGTTAACAACCTTTGTAGACTTTGAATCCTCAAGGAGAGGCTTGGAAGTTGATGAGGAATGTGGAACCTTTGAGACACCAACAATGACTCAACTTGATGTAATGCTAGTTACAACTCTTAAGCTTTAAGCCAAAACAAAAGTATGACTTAAAAAGAGTATGCAAGCAACAATTTCTTCAAAGTGCAAGACTAGAGAAGAGATGGAGATGGAGAGGGAGAGAGTCATGGATTCGGCAATTGCATCAAAAAAGAAAGAATGAGTGCAAGCCTCATCTTTTATATGCATAAAGTGAATTATGGACCATAAGTCCTTAACACTTTAAGACAATAATGTCTCCTAAAGCCTACTTGTCTCCCTATGCTTTTAAGCCATGCATTCTTTTCATTATTATAGGTAAAATGCCATAACTAGCATCATGGAATCCTACCCACGGTTTTACATATATAAAAAGAAGTCAAACTTGGTAATTTTTATAAACTCTTTTATAAAATATAAACATTAACCTTTTTGGTTAAAGACAAAAAGTGCTTATGGTCTAAAATGTTGTACATGACTTATTAATTCATACCATATGAATTATTTAATGTTACTTGCTAATGAAAATTATTATTTCCATGAAATAAATAATTTCCAATTTAATTATAAGAGTTGATTGAATATTTATTAGAATCAATTTCTAATAAATAATCAATTATATCAAGTTGTTGTTAGTGTGACACATTAGTATCATATGTTAATTAGCAATATCACTTTAATATGATTCTTGAGGATACTAGATCTTTCAATCTCCCATTTGCACAAGATTCATATTAGATTGACATAGACAGTGGTGAACGTCTAGTAAAATTTCACTGCCCACATCAACATACGACTTTATGCCATTCTATCAACTCCCAATTCCCAGAAGCCCAAGGCTACAATTGGTGTATAAGGTAAGTTTATCAGTTATCCCTTTGCTATAGACATTGTGTTCAACATGAGATACGGATCGCGATCAATCTCATTAGTTGTTCAACTTTTGGTAAAGTGCCTTAGATGTCTAAATCTCAACACATAAGAGGAACAAATCCCATCTTGACTACATAAGTCTCTTGTATAGCTCACACCATACTTAAAAATGGATTTTATAACTGCCCGATTAAGGAACAACATTTAACTATATCAATGCATAATACTCCCTACACTTAAGTCCAGTTAGATTTGGTGCTAAGACCATAACTATAATTGATATGTACTTGACCCAAGAGTAGCATGGTCCATTTAGGGTTGCATTCACAAGAACAATCAGATAGGATGGATATTTGAGAAAGAGTTTTATTATTTAATTAGCATTGATCAAGTATTAATTTGGTGATAAAAAAGAGACTAATTAAGTATATAGGGACTAATTGTGTAAATCAATGATACATATAGGGTGGGCTAATAATCCATGGTGGATTAGTGATGGGCTAAGCTTATGTAAGGTTTCATATAGTGTTAGCCCATTACAAGCTCAAGTGTAAGAATTAGGGTTTACACACAACCCTTGGAATTCTATAATATATATGTAACCCCTTGGCAAGAATTGACACACATTAGTGATCTTAGAGATACTATAGTCGAAATCTTGAGTGCCTCTAACCTCTCTCTCAAGTGGTGGTGTTTTGTGAACCATTTGTGGCATCACACTTGAGGTGATAAGTTCTTAAAGGCCAAGTAATTCAAGCTACTACAAGAGGTAACCTTCTAACTAGATTTTATGATTCATATGTCAAATTGCATGCTAGTTAGGATTCATGCTTTGGAAAATTGTTTATCGCATGTATAACTAGACAAAACTTAGATCCAAAGCATTAGGGTTGTATGTGCGCAATAGGAATGTTATAGTGCTTAAAACCCATCAGTGATATCAGAGCCTAGGATTGTTTTCTGTTATATTGATGCTTGGTTATTTTTCAAAGCTGAAAAAATCGAATTTCTGGCCTCTGAATGATGAACTCGCCGAGTCCAAAGATCTGACTTGACGAGTACACTCATAAAAGGGCAACTCGATGAGTCCAGTTCATGCACTCGTCGAGTAGAACCTTCTACTTGCAGATTTTCGAGCCTTTTGACTAGAATTGGATTAGGATCATTACGACAAACTGTTTTATATCATAAATTTCATTTTTCTTGATATGGTAATGATTATCCTCATCCAATTAAAGGACAATTGTCAAATTTTAAGATAATAAGATGATTATTTGTATTATTTGATATGAATTGCCTTGCTATATGAGTTAGATTAGATAAATGGTAAATTATATGATAATGTTATTAATTAAAATTGATCTAAATGTTTTTAATGAACTCCATAACTTGTCCTCAATTTATGGAACATCAAGAGTCTCATTCATTAAAATATATTAACTCATAAGTTATGGAAACCCAAAAGTTTTGAAGAGTTTGAAAACTTGCCCTCAAGTTTTGGAATTTGTAAAGTCTCACTTATGAAATATTTAATTCAAAACCTTAGAATTTTAAAAGTTTAAAATTCAACCCTTATACTATTATATATATGTATGTATAAGACAAGTTAGTCTTACCGTTAGCAAACCTCATTCACGAAGCCGGTCTATAAGGGGAGGGGGGTTATAAGGTTACTACCTATAAAATGGTGGTTTAATGGGTGTCCACTCTCACCCACTGCTTCCTTGACTGGTGGAGGGTCGTTAGCTGAATAGGTAAGATATGACATTAATTCTCGTTAAAAGTATAATGATGATTATAAATTAACTAAATGTTTTATTAAATTCTCAATCTTAGTTACTTTAGGAAAAATGTGAAAATGATACTATTCCATGAAATTTCACTTTGCACCTTGCCAAGTCGTTAGTGGAGCGTGTGTGGGTAACCTGAACAGTAACTTGGACTAACAAGGGTGGCAAAGGGTAGCTTGATGTTTTTCATAGATCAATGGAGCGTGTGCGGTTAATCGGCACATTGATTAAGTGATAAATGACATCGAGTGTACCAAATATATTTGCATGGTTATTCACACCTTGTTTGTGATCCTTGGTATCCCAGTCACAAACCTGAAGGGTATAATCAAGATTTAAACATGTCATTGAAAAGTTCAATGAATCTCAAAAGAATCTAGGAATTTCAATCCAATTAAAACTTAATATTCAATTTTGTTTTTCATGGTGGAATTGGTAAATCGTCATTTACCTACCTTCAAATATTCTGCAATTGAATTACTCTATCCCTCTTCTGAATTGTAAAATATTGTTTTGGGTCCTAGCCTTAATATTTCATTTGAGTGTTATATTAAGGATTCTTATCTAATCTAAACTTTGTCTTTCTTTTTCAGATGTCTTCCAACACTTCTTATGGCTCAAACCCTTTAGGCTCTTTCTCCCTCATGAACTTGTGTGGGAGGGTCATCTTTGATGGTTCGAACTTCAATGATTGGATTCGGAATATTAGGATGGTCACTCGCTACAAAGACAAGGAATATATCCTAGACAAAGAGCTCAAGGAGATTGATGAAGTCACTGCTAATCCTGAAGAGGTTGCTGAGTATAGGGCACATTAGAAGGATGCCACGAAAGTGTCTTGTATCATGCTTGCCACTATGACAGCTGAACTTCAAAAGTCCTATGAGGATTACTACCTTTTCGAGATGCACCAAGACTTGATGGAAAGATACCATCAAAGTGCTCGTCTGGAAATGTATGAAATCATTGCCTCCATGATTACAACAAAGATGAAGGATGGAGATTCCATCATGACCCACTTGCAGAAAATGCAAAGGTTTGTAGACCGCTTGCTGAAGTTGAATGTGAACTTCGATGAAGAGTTGGCCATTGATATTATACTATATTCTTTGCCTCCTTGTTATGATCAGTTTCGTATGACTTATGATATGAACAAGGAGGAGGTCACTCTTAGCAAGCTTCAAGGCCTTTTGAGAACTACTGAAAGTAGTCTAAAAGGAAAATCTGTTGTATTTACTCCTACTCCTACTACTGCTACCCCAATCCTGGCAATTGGACACGGGAAAGGGAAGAAGAGGAAGGATCCTTCTAAGAGCCGCAAGGGAAAGTCTCATGATGGATCCTATTCTAGTGGGACCAAAGCTGGTTCTACTAATCCCTCTACCAATCCAAAAGAAGCAGAGTGTTTCTACTATCATGATAAAGGACAATGGAAGCGAAGCTGCCCCAAATACTTGCAGGATGTTAAAGATGGGAAGATAAACCCCACCCATGTAGGTATTTATACTATTCTATCTAATAACTCATCACATTCCAGTTCTTGGGTCCTTGATACAGGTTGTGGTTTCCACATTTGTTCTTATTTGTAGAGTCTAAGAAGAAGTAGGGATGTGGAGCAGGGGAAGATGAACTTGATCATGGGGAATAGGAAAATGTCTCCTGTCACCAAGATTGGAGTTTATTCTTTATTGCTTAGTAGTGAGTTAGAATTTGATTTGAATAATTGTTGCTACTCGTCTGATATGGCGAGAAACATTATTTCCTTTCATGGTTTGTACAAACAAGGTTTTAGATTTTCATTTAATAATGAAATTGGTTCTATTAATGCTTTTTACAATGGTGTATTTTATTTTAAAGCATTTCCTTGTAATGGTGTATATGAAACTGTGATGGTTGTAGATAACTTAGGAAATAATGTGTTGCACATTGATTCTTCCAATAGTTTGGATAAGGCATCCTTGTGGCATTGTCATCTTGTACATGTCAACAAGAAGCGCATAGGCCAACTCCAAAAGGCTGGTGTGTTGGAGTCATTCGACTTAAGGTCGGATGACACTTGCGAATCTTGTTTTCTTAGAAAGATGATCAAGTCACCCTTCACTGGTACTTGTGAAAGGGGTGAGGTTTTGTTGGATCTCACACACACCGATGTGTGTGGACTCTTCAGAACTGCCACAAGGGATGCTAACCGTTTCTATGTGAATTTTATTGATGATTACAGAAGATATGACTATATGTACTTAATCAAGCATAAGCCAGAAAACTTTGAAAAGTTCAAAGAGTTTAAGAAATAAGTAGAAAATCAGATGGGCAGGAAGATAAAGATGCTCCGATCCGATCGAGGTGATGAGTATCTTAGTATCGAGTTCCTAGACTATCTTAAGGAATGTGGAATTATTTCACAGTTTACACCACCTAGGACACCAAAACTTATTGGTATGGCTGAGAGGCACAATCGAAGATTTTTGAACATGGTTCGTTCCATGATGAGTCGAGCTTCATTACCTATCTCATTCTGGGGTTATGCCTTAGAGACTGCCGCCCATATCCTTAACCTAGTCCCTAGAAGGTTGCCAAAACGCCTCATGAGATGTAGACAGGGAAGGTTCCCTTGTTAGCACACATCAAGGTTTGGGGTTGTGATGCTTTCGTGAGGCGTGAGACTCACGAAAAGCTCGAACCTCGGAGTGAGCATTGTATTTTCACAGGCTACCCACATAAGTCTTTTGGATATCTCTTCTACAGAGCGAGTGACAATGTTGACTTTGTTGCGAGGAGACGGGTTTTCCGAGAGAGAGAGAGAGAGAGAACTCATATGCCAAGAAGACAGTGGGAGGCAAATTAACCTTAAAGAGCTTCAAGAGTTAAGTGATGAAGGAACCTCAAACACTAGCTGTAACACCCAAAGTTTTGAAGGCCAAAAAAGGAAAGAAAACCTTAATTTTAAGGGGCGACTCGGCGAGTCCGAGCGGGATCCGAGTCGGGGAGTAAGTGACCGACTCGGCGAGTCGGCCAAGGTGACTCGGCGAGTCTGGTCTGTGCGAGGAAAACCCTAAATTCGGGACTTGGAGCCTTTATAAATGCCTTAACCTCCTTCCTAGGGTCCCTTTATTGCCTCTTGCACCCAGAGCATCAAACCCCAAACCCCATAGTTGCCCATTCAAGCTCCCAAGCCATATTGAGTGATTTGAAGGAAGAAGAAGAAAGGGAAATCATTGAGGCTTCAAGAAGTGGTCTTGGATCTGAAGATTTGGGGAACATTTCTGAGTATCTGAAGGTAATAAGTTGTTTCTCTTTTTTAGACCTTCTATGGTTGTGAGATTTGGGGCTTTTAAGCCATGGTTTGCCACCCAAGTGAGCTAGAAGCTGGATCTGGAGTTGCTACTTCAGATCCAAGTGTGTTATGAGCTGGGGAAGCATAAAGTATCAGCCCTTGAGTCGATTTTGGAGCCCCTTTGGCCTTAAACCCTAGTTTATGGTGGATTGTGCCTAGATCTCCTTCTCTACACGTAAAGTTTGCAACTTTACGTGGGGAAAAGGCTTGGGAAGGGTAGATCTACAGCTTGGAGTCCATGCATGACTCGAAAGTCCTCTTCATGTAAGTAGATCCGAATGGACTCGGCGAGTCCTTTGAGTGGACTCGGCGAGTAGCATGAAGATAAGGAGGAACTCGATGAGTGGGATGAATAGCTCGTCGAGTCGGATGAAGATGGGAATGAACTCGGCGAGTTGGATGAGGATTGCCTTGTGCTCGGCGAGTCTGTTCTTAGACTCGGCGAGTCAGGTCGCGTAGTCCCAAACCCTTCGAGTTAAGACTCGAGTCAGCGAGTCGAGCAAGGACTCAGTGAGTTGGACAGGACAGGATTCAGGAATCAGTAGACTCGGCGAGTCAAGTCGCGATTGGAAGGACTTTGAGCATAAGAACTCGGCGAGTCAGTAAGTGGACTCGGCGAGTAGGGTTGACCTGGAAGGTTGACTTTGACCAGGACTTTGACTTTGACAAGAGTTGACTTAGTTGACCTTGAAGGTCAGTTAGACAAAGTGTTATGTTGATATTGGTAGCTCGGGGAGCTAGTGGAGCAGCAGTTCGGAGTCAGTGGTCAGGTAGCGGTCAAAGGAATTAGCAGCAGCAGTTCAGTAGTATCAGGTGAGTTTCCCTTTGTGTGAATGGGTCTAAGGCCACAATGCCGGCCCATGTAGTTATGAGTAGAAGACCCGGGGGTTAGCCCTAGGTACAGTATGCTAGTATGATATTCGGGACGAGGTCCAATGATAGAGGGCGGGTGCCCAAGGGATGGTTTAAATGATAGTTTATACTTGTTGTCTGTGTGATTCTTATATATGCCTGGTAGGGAGGTGAGTGTGGGCGAGGTCCCGTACCTCACCAATAGCAGAGTGTGGATGGCGTTCCATATCTCAGTAGCAGCAGATCAGGGGCGAGGCCCAAGTTAGGGAAGAAGTGAGGGTGGGTTGGGCCCGTATCTCACTATCAGCAGGAGTATGGACGGGGTTCCATGACTCATCAGTAGCAGGACATGGGCGGGGCCCAGTGATAGGCGAGGCCTTAGAATAAGATCTGTTAGTATGTATTTAGCTTATGTGATGTGATGTGATATGTTTATGTACTATTATATGTTAGTGGGCGGGGCCCTGTGACAGGCGAGGCCTAAGTGAAACAGATATGTATCCGAGCGAGGCTCGAAGCCAGGCAGGGCCTGGAGCGGCGGGGCCGTTGTAGCGGGCGAGGCTCGAGGTAGGGGGCGAGGCCCAGAATAGGGGCGTGGCCCAGTATGTGCAGTATGTGGTTATGCATGGTATGTGGTAGGGTGGGGAACTCACTAAGCTTCGTGCTTATGGTTTTCAGTTTTGGTTTCAGGTACTCCCGGTAGCGGAGGGAAGAGCTCGGGGTGATCGCATGGCACACACCATAGTTTAGACAGCCTGGGGATGTTTACTCTGATAACGAACATGTATTTTGGAAACTAATACTCTGTTTATGTTTTGAAATGATGAATTTGCTTAAAGTAATGTTTTATTAAAAGAAATTTTTAGCCTGAAATTTTGGGATGTTACAAGTTGGTATCATAGCCTTGGTTTGAGGGATTCAGGCATGCTCTCGGGTGTGCCTGAACTCAAACTGAGGGGTCGGATGAAAAGTTTTCAAAAATGAAAAGACAGTTTCATAAAAAGATTTTTGAGAACTAAAACAGTTTTAGAAAAACAAAAGAATTCAGAAAGAAAAAGAACTTTGAAAAGAGAAATGGGTGTGGTGCATGCAATCAACCGAGCTCAAGTAAGTACACCAAAATACCCATACAAGTTTATGTTACGATTAACAGTTGATAGAACATCATGCTAGATTAGGACTAAGGATCTAGGAATGATGCCTTATGTGCCTATTATATGTGTTTGAGCTGCATGATAGTGCTAATTAGACAGTAGTAGGATAGCCTGTTTAGGTTATGCCTGAGTTTATGAGTTTGTGTTGCATGCTAGTTCAGATTCTTGCTGTTTGGATATGATTGCTTGAGTATGTTGTGGTTAGATTTTCCCCTTGTCCGAATGTTGCTTGCTTTTTGCATTGTGGGATTTTGAGTGATGGGATTTAGCCATTAGGTGGATACGTCACGTCACATGTGATCAGGGTTGAATAATCTCAGAGTGCTGGATTTGGCCCTATTGCGCAGCTCTTGTTTGAGTCCAACCGTTGTAGGGATGAGTCTTTTACTTGAAGGATTATCTGAGCCTCGTCATATGTGATGGTATCCAGGTGATGGCTAATTGGCATCACAAGGAGACCTTCAGTAGCTGAGGACTGGTTGAGTTAAGTCAGAGGTTTCCCTAGGGTAAGCCTAGGATGGGATAGTGCTGGGAGCAGTAGTAGTGGATAAGGGACCTAGTGGAGTCTTTGTTTCGATGAGAAAGTCAAAGCGTTTGGATTTTCGAGAAGCAAGGATGAGTCCTGTGTATATGTCAAAGCTAGTGGGAGTATAGTTAGCTTTCTGGTGTTGGTGATCAAAAGAGACTAATAACATATATAGAGACTGATTGTGTAAATCAATGATACATATAGGTTGGGCTAATAACCCATGGTGGATTAGTGATGGGCTAAGCTTATGTAAGGTTTCATATAGTGTTAGTCCATTACAAGCCTAAGTGTAAGAATTAGCGTTTACACATAACCCTTGGAATTCTACAATATATATATGTAAACCCTTGACAAGAATTGACACACACTAGTGATCTTAGAGATACTACAGTCGAATTCTTGAGTGCCTCTAACCTCTCTCTCAAGTTCTCCAATTGTTGGTGGTGTTTTGTGAACCATTTGAGGCATCATCATGGAATCATGCCCACGGTTTTACATATATAAAAAGAAGTCAAACTTGGTAATTTTTATAAACTCTTTTATAAAATATAACCCATAACCTTTTGGTAAAAGACAAAAAGTGCTTATGGTCGAAAATGTTGTCCATGACTTATTAATTCATACCATATGAATTATAATTATGTAATGTTACTTGCTAATGAAAATTATTATTTCCATGAAATAAATAATTTCCAATTTAATTATAAGAGTTTACTAAATATTTATTAGAATCAATTTCTAATAAATAATCAATTATATCAAGTTGTTGTTAGTGTGACCCATTAGTATCATATGTTAATTTGCAATATCACTTTAATATGATTGTTGAGCATACTATATATTTCAAAACTATAACCCAAAAAAGAACTATGCATATAATTCAAACCAAGTGCTCTATTGCTATATTGATAAGTCCACATACCCCTACTACAATATCCGATGAACTTACCACAATACATACCCAAAAATTCCGAAAAATCTCTACTTTGATGATGTATAAAATGACCAATGACCAAGAACACATTGACACCTATTCCAGCGAACCAAAACCTACGTGTAGCTGGACATACCCATCTCTGAAATTGATTTACCGATCGACAACTACCCATCTAGACTGTATATAATAATCCATACAACAAGCTGACAAGTTCCTCAATAACCGATACTCAACCTGAGTGATCCGAGCGCCTTCTTATCCACTCATTGGCATCCAAAAGAGGAACCAATGAGTATGCTGAGCTCCTTGACCAACTACTTCCTACTACGAGAAAACTCGTATATCTCTTGAACAGATACATCCGAGACACTTACTCTACACCCCTGACTTGACCAAATCATGTATCGGAATCCCACATACCCGCACAGTAGATCCCTATGAACCATTCTTCCAACACCACAAACTCGAACAGATCGATGATCCTCCAAGCATAATACCTAATTCTCCCACACTTAGGGTTCGAACTATCACCCAATGGGGTTGCCACCAACCATATCTCAAACCGGCTCAACCAAGTACAAACCATCCCTAAATTTTGGATGGTGTAACATACACAAGATGATCTTCTAGATAAGGACCAAGCAATGCTAAGAGATTCTAAATTTCAGATCAAAACCTCAAAAATTTTCCAATCCTAACCACCTTAACATTAAGGATTTCATGCAAATGCGTAAGCAAAACACCGATTTACTATTCAAACATCCACTCCTTTCCTGCAATCCCAACCATCAATTTGGTACTTGACCTTCCTATATCCATGGAAAATAGACCCTTGATTGCATCACTAAGCATCCATACCACATCAATCCTCCTGTGCATTCCCACGTTGTCATATTGCCGCCAACTAGCCCCAAGATGGGTTTACATTCCAACTTTGAACGTCACAAACCTGCTCACTCCTTCTCGGAAAACTGTCAGGACATAATCCTCGCCATAGATAGCGACATTCCAATCCATCTTTCAATCACTCAGCTTTCCAGCTACCATCCTCAAATCGATCATAGTAATTGTTTCCTCCTTGAGTCCTACGACTCAAATGCACAACCTCGACCAATGCCTTTGAGACCTCAAAACCAACAAACTCACCTAGATCTGCACCATTCAACCCAAACTGACATTGCCACTGAGGCCCAAAATAATTACCAAACCCATCCTCATGCCTGAACAACCATAACCAAAATATTGACAAAAATGGGACCACTGCCACAAATCATGGTATCAAACCATGCCATCTTCCCCAACCGACCCTTAGAATTCCTGAAATTTTCCTTGATTCGAGTATGGATCTTGTGCTTTCAATAATACGGGCCCAATACTACCTTCCACACCTATCCATACTTTCCTCTAAGCACCTACTCATATTAATACTCCTAATACTTGCTCAATAGCGTAACAACCACACTCAAATACTAGGATCCCCTAGGATTCCACACCTTCCCCTGCCATCAGCTAACCACTTCATGAATACAATCACATGCAACAAAGCATAAATAATCCTTCCAGTAACAGACTCAACACTATAACAGTTATACTGAAACGAGAGCTGCAAAGCAGAGTTAAATCCATCACTCTGAGATTATTTAACCTTTGCAACATGTGACTTAACATATTCACTTAATAGTTAACTTACATCACTAAGAGTTCAACAAATCACAAAGCAAGCCGCATTCGGGCATCAGAAAGTCTAACCCGCATACCACCTATTTAGGCTATTCTACCCAATCATTTGAAATCCATACTAGCATGCAACTCTAAAAGCTCAAACAACAGACATTCAAAGGCATCTCACCTAACATCAAATCCTGAGCAGATCCTTATATGAAATTCCCGACATCTAAGCTCAAGCATCTAGGATACACATTTATCATGTCCTCACTCTTTCAAGAGTGACTAATAATTCCTCATGTCGACCTGCTGTGAACTGCACCCACTCATGAAACTTCCACCATCCCTGTGGCCACTCGTGCATGCTAATCATATATAACACTGGATATTATAGACAATCGAATACCTGATTCTACCCTAAGCCCTTCATCAGACGAGAAAAGGAAATAAAGTTAAACCAAACATTTTCAGGCTATAGAATCTTAGTTATGTACAACTATGATGCATACACTAAGAAACTAGGATAATGATGTTAATTTCATATAAGAAAGAACTCTAGGCTATCATACATCATATAATCAAACAATTCTATCCTGCAATTCTTGAAGATCCCTAGCCTATCACTAGCATGTTGTTCTACCATAACATAATACCAAATAATAGTGTGATAACTTAGGGTCTACTTACTGGATCCGATTGATCGTACACATCACATCCTTTCTTGATTATTTGAAAACAATTTTTTTTTTTAAAAATCATTTTTAAAACCATTGTAGTTCCTTAGTTTGAGACTGGATTCCCACAGATGTTCCTCCAATTCACTCAAACCAAGGCTCTGATACCAACTAGTAACATTACAAAATCACACATATTTTAAACTTTTAAAAATAGCCCATTTACTAAAAGAAGTGTCTACAAACCCATTGGTTTCAAAACATTATTCAAAATCAGAGTCTCCTAAGATCCAATCAGTCACAAAAACCAAGGATGTATACGGTCATGCCTTCACCTTGCCACAGTTCTCAGAAGTACTTGAAACAATAAACTGAAACTGTAAGCACGAAGCTTAGTGAGTTTCCCCAAAGTACCACCACATACAATAATAAACAACAACATGCATATAGAGGCTTCAACCTGACTGGACCGCCGCGCCAACCTATAGACTATCTGGACCGCTCACAGAACCTTCAGCATGACTGGACCACCTCATCGGGCCTTCAGCCTATTTGAACCGTTCTTCGGACCTTCGACCTAACTGGTCCTTCTCATAGGCATTCGGTCTATCTGGGCCGCTCTGTGTCTTTTAGCCTTCAGTCTCTACTTGTCCATCTCAACCCAACCACACATAAAATGTTGACATATATATATATATATATATATATATATATATATATATATATAACATATATCCAGTCATCAGATAACAAGTTGATCTAACAAATCACTACAACATAACATCATCCTATATATTAGGGTACAGATCTAACAGATTACTTACAACATAACTATATCCTATATACCAGGATACATATCTAACAGATCAATACAACATAGCAACATACAGTAAACTAGTATATCAATCTAATGAGTTGGCCTTGGTGCCTTCGACCCATAAGTACAATGAGGAAAACTCACCTCTCAATCTGACAAAATAGCTGATGAGGTACCGACTCCGAATCTCAGCTTTAACCGTCACCTATCCATCCAAATGACCAATTCTCAAATACAATCCAAAATACCCCTAGATAAACTTGGTCAAAGTCAAAGTCAAGGTCAAAGTCAACACCCAGCCGAGTCCACCCAGCCGAGCTAACCTGACCGAGTCGACTCAGCCGAGTATGATGGGCATACTCTTTTGTATGTGAGGCATACCTAGTGTTTGACCAACTTACGGGGCGCTGACCGCATACGCACAACATACCTCCAGGTACGCCCAACGTACGCTGCCCATTCCCAAAACTTCATTAAGAGCTTATTCCATTAAGCCCTTCTGTCCAAAACTCAGATCCAAGCCCAAAATGATGTCCTAAAGCATAAAGTTTTCAACTTTATGACTTTGTATGGCTATTAAGTGCTTAATGTACAAAACCCTATGTTCTTAACCCAATAAAACCATCTAACACATGAATGGGTTACATACAACACTCAAGATCATATTTTTATGGTTCATAATAACTCCATACTGGATAAAGTTTCCAACTTTATCCATTAGAATGGTCCCAACAAATAAGATCTAGTCTTTAAGTCTCAAAGGGACCCAAAAAGTGAATGTTTTCAACTTAATCCATTAAGTCCAAGTATCTAACCTTCAAATCTAAATCAAAATGATGTTTAGATGGATAAAGTTTCCAACTTTATCTATAACAAGGTCACAAACTTTCAAGATCTAAACTTTATGCACTTAAAGTGACCAAAAGCTCATAACACCCAAAACTAACTAGATCTAACAATATCATCATCAAGATTCAAACATTATACATCTAGAAGAAAGATCAAGGTGAACAAAGTCTGGATCTACAAGCTCCAATGCAACCAACACTTCTTCAACAAGTTCTTTCTTCTCCAAGGTGCACCAAGAACACTCCAAAGCACTTAAAAACACCTTCTTTTTCTCACAAGGCTCACCCTAGGGTTATGGTTTCAAGAGAGGGTGTTGGAGAGGTGGAGGCTGAGAATGGAATGAGTTTAGAGGAGTTAAGGAGCTTAAATAGGGCTTAAACCATGAAAATAGGGTTTGGGCACTAATCGCGTACACATGTCGCGTATTTAATTTACGCCCAACGTACTAAGGATGCCCTAGTACGCCTAACGTACATGTTGAGTATGCCCTGCGTATGTGGCTGAACCAGAAATCGCCTAACTTCAAACGGTCTTAACTTCTTCGTTCCGACTCCGTTTTCGACGTTCTTTTTATCCACTAAAATGTATTAAAGAGCTCTACAATATCTTCTAACTATCTTGGACTAACAACTTCTGTAACAAAAATCCATATTTCATGCAAGAACCCGACCTATGACTTTTCCCTTTCTACCCTTCGGCCCAAAACACAATTCAAGGGTAAAATCTCTTAACCAACATTACCCCTTCCACAAGGACTAAACTTTGCCTCCTAAAGGCCCAAAGCCTTACACAATTGACTTCCGGATCGCGGCCCAGAAATGACCATAACAGGATGTTACAATATATTTTAAGATTAAATTATAAACTATTTTTTTGCAACAACAATTACAATCTTTTTTATTTTTAATATATCATATAAACAAATAATTTTTTTTAATTATACTTCTATTTAATAAAATATAAAAGCGCGATTAAAATGTAAATTTATATTGTTATGAAATGTATCGTTATTTTTTTATGATGAAACTAAATCAAAATTTGATATGAAATACATCTACATACAAAATACCTAGCTGAAAAATCTTAATATGGGTTGGTGGATATCAAAATCATGATAAAAAGGAAGATGATCAACAGATGAAAATTTCTTACCAGTTGCATAATAGCTTTTTAGACAATTATGAAACCACTGTTGAGATTGGTAACCATTATGAAAATCCAAAAGAGAAAGAACACCGTATGATGTTTTAGTTTGAATTTTTAAAATCGTAGGCATATTAGTATCAATGTGATATACTGTAATCTATATTCTATATAAATTAGAAATACTTATTGCTGAGTTGTCTTAAGAATTGAGCTTATATGTCATGCGGGCAAAAATGTTTTGCATCTTCTCTATCGATTTGTGGATGAATTACATGCATTGTTTTCAACCAAGTATTTGACATGTGGATGTATATTTCATATCTTTTGATTTAGTTTCATCATAAAAAAGTGACAGATACATTTCATAACAATATATTTTTACATTCTAATTGGTTTTTATATTTTATTAAATAGAAGAATAATTTAAATTTTGTATTTATTTATTATCATATATTAAAAATCACACAAATTATAACAGTTGTTTAAGCAAAATAGATTATATTTTAATCCTACAATAGATAAGATTTGTGGTTAAAAATTATTATGCATTGACAAAAAAAGTATCTATATTTTGACGTATTAACAAAAGAAACCAACCTTGTTATTTTTTTACAACTCACCCATCGAAACTTGATATTTTATGTGATTACCTAAAATTATGACAAATTGCAAATAATAATCGATTCCAAATGGTTAAATTGCTAAAAAGAACATGAATGACTTTTTTTTTTGTCAATGAAACCAAAATCCAAGGGTTTTTATATAGATTTTCCTTTAAAATATAAAATAACAATTTTCTAGACATACATAGGAATAGCGTCATTAGGAAGAAAGTGAATGCTTATTTATTTTAATGTTGCTTAAAACATTTATTTTGAAGATGAAAACCATCTCATACATATCTTAAAATGTCCTTTAGTTACTTTTCCAATGGTTTTCTACAATAATTATAATTATTCTACTTGTTTATCTTAGACGTTTCTTTGCAACGGAGAAATAAGAACAATGTTCTTACATGTGCTTATTTAAATAATTGGGATATTCTTATTATAATTAGATGTAAGGCTCAAGGGTATACATCTATCGCTTGGTGCAGTAGAGTGAGATGGATATTTCACCCATATGTTGGAACAACACCTCGGATGAAATGTTTAAGCCAAAAGTCACCACCTCATGTTTTAGTAACTTGCAAATTACAAAATACTAATGATTATATTTATTCAAAAACACTATAAGTATGAGGAAGCGAGAGGTGATCATTTTCTGGGTTTTGAAAAGTGAGATGAGAGTAATAACAAAATGGGGTAGCATAAAAGTGGCAAACTAAAAATGAAAGATGATCAAAGGGTTGCCAAACGATACCAAGATGTTTGAAAAACAATCCCTCCCCTAATAGGTTGAAGGTTCAAGTTCCGTCGTGGATAATATGTTTTTTAATCAGTGATTAACACTTAAAAAAGCATACAATATGATATTTACATCGAAATTGTTAAATAGTTGAGTGTTTCTATTTATAAATGTGAGACTATCTATTTGATGTAGGCATTTGTCTTTTAAATTTGAGGTTTTTGGTTTTATTCCACATATAAGTAAATTCTACTTGCTTCAAGTTATTAACTTCTTATAACCGCAAACGAGAACTTAAAAATAAAGAGAAAAAGGTTATGTGGATCTATTTGAGATGAATACAATATTATAAATCGAATGTTCGATGGGTGTCATTATGTTTTTTCATTATTTATTTTTCGATTTGGTTATGAAGTTTAGCACTCCTATAAAGTAAAGACAAGTTGTGTCCCTTCTTTAGATGATGCTGCCCAATCTTTTCAATTTCTAGATATAGAAAGGGTTTTCGTAGTGGATGATTACAATATTACTTTTAACCATATAATATAATAGAGGTATCAATTTATGACACGACACGACAAAAATACACGAAACGAAATGAAATCAGGACGAAATCAAAATTCGAATTCGTGTTCGTGTCGTTTTCGTGTCAAGATTAAAAAACACGATGTCGTTTCGTGTCGTGTTCGTGTTTATAAATCAACACGAAATTGACACGATTAAGCATGTCGTTATCGTGTTTTTCGTGTTATATATCTTTAAGTATGAACGAAATACAGTAATAGTTATGTAATATTATATTTTTCGTGTCGTGTCGTGTTTTAATTGGTTCGTTTTCGTGTTAATGAAAAAAAACACGGCATCGTGTCGTGTCGTGTTCGTGTTATACAAAATGTTGTCGTGTCGTGTCGTGTCAGACAAAAACACGACACGATTGCCCGATTTGACAGTCCTATAATATATCCATCCAATATACATGATACATGATTAGATATATGATATAATACAATACGTGTACAGGCTTTATTATCTGAAAAATATAAATAAAAAATAAGTATATAATTCCTTAGTTATGATTACTCACATAATTAAACTTTTGCATGATAAAAGAAAGATTGTAAGTTATAATTCGGTATATCTACATGTAGAGTATATCATAATTAAATATAGAATAAATTTACTTTTAGAATATGATCTTATAAACTTTATAAAATATTATGCAACTTGATCTTGACGTTATATGTGTGGGGTTTGTGCCCCTTGGATACACTTAATATATACATTTGGTGTGCTAAGTCAAATAATAGAAGCCAATTGTCCACAAATAAAAGTTGTGGTTATAAGAGATAATGAACTTGGGTCATATGCAAAGTCATATAACAATCGTCATTTATTATTTAAAAAAAAGTGATCACAATTGGCTATACCAAACTTGTGTCTCATTTACATTCACATTTAATATATATATATATATATATATATATATATATATATATATATATATATATATATATATATATATATATATATATATATATATATATATATATATATATATATATATAAAGTAAAAGATCAAATGAGAAAACCTAAAAATTAACAACCAGTTAAGAACCATTTGAAGAATTTTTCCCGACTGTTTTGGATTGGCTCTGTCATGACGTATGGTTATGAGCATCACAATGTAACGGTGGCCTATAGATTGATTACTAATGTAATAAATGTTGTTATACTTGCGATCGGTTCCGATTTTCGGAACGAAAGCATTGGATATTTTTTGATTCCGATCAGTTCCAATCTTCGGAGCCCGTCAGAACTCTTCTAATCGTTTCTGATCTTCGAAGCCCATCAGAACTCTTGTGGTCGGTTCCGATCTTCGAAACTCGTAAGAACTTATTTCATCTATGATTATGAGTGGAGCCAAGTTAAGTTAAATTGTAACTGAGTTGGGGTATCTGTTTCTCACGAGGTGACCATGAGCTGGTCATGACGTGAGGGTTAACTGATGGAAGGATTGATTGTTGACCTTGACTTTGACCATTGACTTTTGGCAGGGGTTGACTTTGGGTCAAATTTCTATATTTAGAAGGTAAACTTAAGGTTTGACGTATGTTGATTATTAGGAGGTGTTTAGAACTCGTTTGTTGGTCGGGGGAAATCTGTTAGCAGTGGTTGATGGGACATTGAACTGAGTTTTAGTCGGCTTTGTGAGTCAGGTGAGTTTTTCACTATATCATGTCAGAAGACCAGGTGGTGGCCCTTGGAAATTATATGAAAGACCAGGATATGGCTCCCCACAATTGTATGCAAGAACAGGGTTTGGACCCTGGCAGTTATATGTAGGATGCAAGCTTTCTTTGTGATGTTTGCATGGAAGACCATGAGGTGGATCTTAGCACTTGTTTGTAGGACCTGGGTTTTGCCCCCCCCCCCCTCCCCACATGGCAATGAGAGATCGTGAAGCGGCTCATGGTATGATAGTAAGACTATGGTTGGCACATAACATTCCATATCATATGTATGGTGTGTGGTATTTTGGAGAACTCATTATGCTTTATGCTTACGGTTTATGGTTTAACATTTTTCAGGTACTTCCAATTCCAAAGGGAAGTGTCCGAATTGACTGCACAACATCCACTGATGGCTTCTTCGCACCGATTGTTATCGTATTACTTTGATGTTTAAAAAATACATTTTACTTTGATTGGTTTTGAAACACGTGGTTGTATGAAATTAATGGTTTTTCAACAAAAATTTTATTGATATTTTTGGGATGCTACAGTTGTAATTTGCGGGGGAAAGAAATGTTGTCAATGGATCTACAAGGGATCAAATTGTGGAGAATAAGTCGGATGATTGTACGACAATATTATTAGAGTTATGTTGTTCCCCTATGTGACAAATGTAGTTATGTTATGTGATTAGAACGTTTAGGTCTAGATGATACTAGATTGGCAGAGTATGAGAAGGTGAAAATAAAGTATGAGATGAAATGAGAAGAGGTTAAGATATAGTATGAAAAGGTATAAGATAAATATGAGAAGAGATGAGAAGGTATGAAAAGATGAGAATAAAGTATAAGATGTGATGAGAAGAAAAGAAGATATATTACAAGAAGAGTATGAGATGAGGAGAAGATATAAAAATAAAGTATGAATAGAGTATGGGATGAGATGAAAAAGAAGATGAGAATATAGTAGAAGAGTATCAGAAAATGGGAATAGAGTATAACAGTATGGAAATAAAAGAATAGAAGAGTAGATTATGAGAATATGAGATTAGAGGGAAAGAGTATGAGAAGAAAATATAAGAATGGTAGCATATTATAAGAAGAGAACGTAGTATTAGAGTATGAATACATGAGAACATATTAATTTATAACTCAAAGAACCTGTGATACGATGTTGTAGATTTTCATGTGTTGCATGCTTAGGTAGTAGCCATTGTACAAGATGATATAGAAGCACCAAGGACTTGCACTAGATGTAGATTTTATTTCGGTACTTCCTTGTTGCATTGCTATATAGTTATGATAATATTGTAAACCCAATAATATCCTGATATGTAAACCTAATAATATTCTTGAAATTCATATTCATATTTTCGCATTTTTGAACTAGTTTAACATTCAAACTGTATATTTTTTTATTGATATTTCACATACTTTGTTATGAATTTGAATAGACTTTTGATTTTTCATATATATATATATATATATATATATATATATATATATATATATATATATATATATATATATATAAAATTTCCCCAAAATTAATTCTTTATAAAATACCATATTCTAGAACTCCCCGAGTACTCCACGCCTAGGCCGAGTAGTCACTACTCCCTTGTCGACCGAACGAGTACCGAAGAGCGAGTTCTGCAACATTTCATGGAGGTTGATATGAAATTAAGAGAAAAGAATGAGAATGACATAATATAGTGGTAATTGGGTGATGTGTGTAATTTTTATTTGAATAACAAACAAATAATTAAATAATAAATAATTTCTTTTTGATTTCCAAGAATAAAAAATTAATGGCCAATATTTGTTCTCATGTTCTCAAATTCGATAATTGTTTTCATTTGAACATACTCACATACACACACACACACTCATATATATATATATATATATATATATATATATATATATATATATATATATATATATATATATATATATATATATATATATATATCATTGAGACGTTTTCGTGTTGTAGGACGCTCGGTACCTGTAGACTAGATGTGATACCTTGGGCAGTTGCATAGTTGAGGATTAGGAGTTTAGGGTTGGCCAGATGTGTGTGTATGATTTATGTTACTGTGGTATGCATGTTAGTTTACCATTTTACTATAAAATTTATAAGGGAATATGATACCATTAACCTTTATTTATTATTTTGTGCGAAATTCCCTGTTCGAGACCTTAAAACATACCGGTTAGGAGCATGGTGCTTTGTGGTAGGATGATAGTTGGCCACATATAGACAATTTATTTAACTTTATGATGTGTCTCTTTTTGGGATGTTGTAAACAATTTGTTTTGGTGGTGTATTATAAACAAGTTACAAGAAAATATTTAAAAAAAAAAACTAAGATGTTACATATTAGTACAAACATGAGTAGGGTTTGTTTTTTAGATTAACAATAGCATATTCTTGACTATGTCCTTAACTAACTTTTACCTTAGATTTAGACTTATCTTTATATTTAATGATCTTCTTTGTCATACTCGATGATTCAAAATTTTGTTGTTTCTTTTAGGAACAGAGCATTACAGTTTCTACTTGTGTATCCCAATGACATTTTTTTTGTATTAGACCTTCAACTTGGGATGGAATATGATTATGATTTCATTGATGCCAAACTTATAGTCTATCCATCAACGATGGTAATACAACTATGACTTCATCCGATTGTTCGTATTCAATAGGAACATGCACAAGAAATATCACCACTTGATATGTTACTAGATAAGTTTATATTGTGAAATAATGTTCGATCCATTTATGGTAATGTTTATATCCTATTTCTTTGAAAGTCGCAATAACATGAGAACACGATATACAATCAATTTTTATTTCCCACATCCACACAAATGGTATTGTAGGTGGATTAAACCAATCTTTTATTGGTGAGTCACTTGATATGTATTTCCATCTATCTGGTATATCAGTCAACTTGCTAATTTACTAAACCTCCTTTCAATAATATCCTCATCATAACGGGTAACATGTTTTTCATTTTGCGATACACAAGAATGTAAACATATTTTCAGCATAATAATTAAAGGTAAAAGAAATTTTCATTAATATTTTTTAAATAACTATGGAATTACGTTGTTGATACTACTATTGTAAGAACATGAAATTTAGAGAAAGTTGAGTTTTAGTCAAATATTGATAAAAAGGGCAAAATGGTGAATTATAAGAATTTTATAAGTTTATAAAGTTGTGGCTTCATGAAAATGGCCAAGAAGGTTTTAAGTTACTTATAAGAAGTTAGATGAGTAAGTTCAAGAGAAAGAATTCATTTTTGCCAAAAGGATAAAATGGGTATTTTTATGCCTTTTGGACCAAGTTGGTGACTTAATAGATTAAGAACCATATTAAGTCAATGAGAAAAGATTTAATAGAGTTATAGAGTATGTTCCCACCTTAGTGTGGATATAAGATCATATAAAACGGATTAGCAAAAAAGAAGTTATGCACATTAGAAGTTGGAGGAAAAAGTGTCCCCAAAGCCAGAATGTAATCAGCAATACACTTCGCTGATCTCCAGGTATCGCGGTTCGATACATATCTCGTCGTGTAAAAGATTATTTAGTAGTTTACTTGCAAGTAACTGTCAGGGAAAGAGGAAAGATCGAACCTTATGCTTAATCAGGGACAATTAGAAGGAGGGTAAGAAGTAGAATAGAGAAGCGAGAAAATACAGGAATCATGAGAAGAGTCTAAGGTTGGGAGCAAAATCCTAATAGAAAATGGGATGACCAAGTTTCATTTATAGATGAGAAGTTAGAAGCATTGGGAGTCTTTGACTTCCCAGTGTACGAAAAGAGTAAGTATGTGAAAATACATCTTTGAGATGTATCAAGTGTAGAGTATGCAAGAAGAAATATGAAAGTCATAGCAACAGGCTTGCGTGCAGTTGAGGGATAAATAAGATACGTACCCAAAAATTTCAAGTATATAAAATAGGTCTTGAGATAAAGAGATAAGATAGTTGTGAATCGGGTGATGAAGTGGTGATATTGAATCTGGGTAAGTATGATGTGGATGCAGTTTTTGGGTGCTACAGATGCATGGTGCTTATTGTGGATAAATGGAGCCATTAATTTGCCTGAGGATCTAGTGGATTAAGAAGAGAACTGCTAGCATGGTAAGTTGAGAAAAACTTACCATAAAAGAGATAAAATATTTGTGAGTCGGGGAATAGAACGGTGATATGAAACTAACTATAATGTCCATGCAGTGTATGGGTGATGCAGAATGTGACAACCGTCAATTTTCGGTCAAGTCAAAGTCAACTAAAGTCAACAAGTCAAACCGTTCGACTCAATTTGCCCGTGGGTACTAGAGTTTACGTTATGTAATTTCTAAACAACTCGGTATTCTAATGAGAGATCATAAATCGAAAAGTACGTACATCTAGATCTCCTTAACCTAAAACTGTGGTAAGTGACGGGCCAAACCGATAAAACAATGTTGCATACTCATCGGGAGTGTGTAAGATCCTTAAACAAGGCTTAACAGGGTTTACGGACCTTGCATTGCGAAGCCGGACACTCACATTTGTCACACACGAAACCTCTCTCAATCGTTTTCACTTTATCTTTCTTTATCGAGAATCTCTCCTAAATCTCTCTAAGAATGTGAAATCTCTCCCAAATCACTCCAAGAATGCGAAATGTCTCCAAAATCTCTCTTTGTATGAGAAATCTCTCCAAGAATGTGAAATCTCTCCCAAATCTCTCCAAGTATGTGAAATCTCTCCCAAATCTCTCTAAGTATGCGAAATCTCTCCCAAATCTCTCTTTGTATGAGAAATCTCTCCAAGAATGTGAAATCTCTCCCAAATCTCTCTAAGTATGCGAAATCTCTCCCAAATCTCTCTTTGTATGAGAAATCTCTCCAAGAATGTGAAATCTCTCCTAAATCTCTCTCAAAAGTTCCCGTAACTTTTTGTAGTCATTCGGGTCATTTCGACCCTTAACCGGGTCAAAAACCGCTTAAAATGGGGTAAGAACGGATAAAAAGGGCTTAAGGACCCGAAACCCCTCTTAGGGACCCGAACCCTCTTAAGGACCCGAAACCCCTATTAGGAACCGAACTTGTCAGAAGCGAACTTGTCAGAAGCGAAGGCATCAGAAGAAAACCCCTCTTAAGGACCCGAAACCCCTCTTACCAACACGCTCGCAGTCTTCGTGAACTTAATGAATAGGGTACGCCATTCTTACTGGGAACAGTTCGTCGTTGTCCTTGAAAATGACTTGCTTTTCTATCCTAGTAGTAAGAAGAAAACCAAAAAGAGCAGCTACAACCAATCGTGGGAACAATTCGATCAGAAAAGCCTTACCTGAAGTTCTTTAGATACGAGTTCTGGAATTGAAGAGTCAAATTCCTAAGATACACTACTATTGATGTGGAAATTCTTGAGGACCCTTTCAATTAATCAAAACCATTAAGAGATTGTCAGCACCAAAGGCGTCGACGGGAACACGCCGAAATTCTGGGTCTCGCTGACCTACCGTCTTAGTCCCTAGAGAACTTCTCGTAAATTACGGAACCCCCTTACGACTTTGACCCTGAAGGGAGCAACCCTTGACTGGGAAGAGAAGCAAGAGGGAGAAACCTTTAGAACTCCAGAATAAGAGACCAAATTCCTTTGGAAGGCTTAGTACGCTTCGGAAAGCATGGAAAGCTAAAACCCCAGATAATTATGCCTTTCGAGATTCTTGTCAGAATTAGCCCTGTAACTCGCAACTTCAATCTACCCCCGCGAGCTTGGAAAAGTACATTCTATCCGACACGTCCCGAACTTGCAGAAGTATCTATCCGACGAGACTCTTGTAATCCCCCTCGACGAGATCGAGTTCCACAAGAGCCTCACCTTCGTGGAAGAACCGTAGTGACCATGGACCGAGAGGTCAAGCGGACGAAGCAACGCCGCTTCCCATTAGTGAAAGTTTGCTGGAATACTAACCAAGGACCTAGAGTCACTTGGAAGCGCGAGAATTAGTCGATTAGGAAGTATCCCCACTTCTTGGCTCGATTATTCATGCCTACTCCTTGCCTAAATTCAAATTTCGGGACGAAATTCCCTCTAACGGGGGGATGATGTGACAACCGTCAATTTCCGGTCAAGTCAAAGTCAGCTAAAGTCAACAAGTCAAACCGTTCGACTCAATTTGCCCGTGGGTACTAGAGTTTACGTTATGTAATTTCTAAACAACTCGCTATTCTAATGAGAGATCATAAATCGAAAAGTACGTACATCTAGATCTCCTTAACCTAAAACTGTGGTAAGTGACAAGCCAAACCGATAAAACAATGTTGCATACTCATCGGGAGTGTGTAAGATCATTAAACAAGGCTTAACAGGGTTTACAGACCTTGCATTGCGAAGCCGGACACTTACATTTGTCACACACGAAACCTCTCTCAATCGTTTTCAATCTATCTCTCATTATCGAGAATCTCTCCCAAATCTCTCTAAGAATGTGAAATCTCTCCCAAATCTCTACAAGAATGCGAAATCTCTCCCAAATCTCTCTTCGTATGAGAAATCTCTCCAAGAATGTGAAATCTCTCCCAAATCTCTCTTTGTATGAGAAATCTCTCAAAGTATGTGAAATCTCTCCCAAATCTCTCCAAGTATGTGAAATCTCTTCCAAATTTCTCTAAGTATGCAAAATCTCTCCCAAATCTCTCTTTGTATGAGAAATCTGTCCAAGAATGTGAAATCTCTCCCAAATCTCTCTAAGTATGCGAAATCTCTCCCAAATCTCTCTTTGTATGAGAAATCTTTCCAAGAATGTGAAATCTCTCCCAAATCTCTCTCAAAAGTTCCCGTAACTTTTTGAAGTCATTTGGGTCATTCCGACCCTTAACCGGGTCAAAAATCGCTTAAAACGGGGTAAGAATGGATAAAAAGGGCTTAAGGACCCGAAACCCCTCTTAGGGACCCGAACCATTTTAAGGACCCGAAACCCCTCTTAGGAACCGAACTTGTCAGAAGCGAAGGCATCAGAAGCGAACCCTCCCTTCGGACCGAGCCTCGCATAAGGGACCGAACCCTCCCCTTCGGACCGAACCTTCGATCTATTTTGGTCTATTTCGGTCTTACCCTCTTTCGCCTCATTTCGCTTCAGACCCAGCAACAGTAGGGACCGAACCTCCGCCCAATCCAAGAAGCCTCGCAGGAAGAGCATTTCTTCGCGGTTTTCGACAACGACTTCATTTTAGCTCCGTTTTTAATTGTTTTAACGCGGGATTTTCACCAAAAACTTTATTTTAACATATAAGGCCCCATAATTACTAATTATCCACGTTTGTGGGGATAAACCTTATCCAAGAAGAGTTGGTGAAGTAGAAGAGGTGGAGTGTTGACTTTTCTTTATTCTGTGACACAAGCAACCACTCCCATACCCACTCCATGTCAGTATTCCCCACCAGCCTATACCTAGTCACTTCATTGTACTTTTCCCACCTTTTTCCAACCACATAATTGGTCAAAGGCTAAAAAACTCTCCTCTCTCCTCACACTTCTCTCATTTTCTCATTCTTCCACCAAAGATCAAACATATTTTCTCTCTCACTTCCTCTCTCTAGAAATTCGAGATTCAAGGGCTGATCTTAGATTTTTCCTCCACATTTGGTAAGTGTCTTCCTCCTACACTTAGATATTCTACTATCCTTCATCCAAATCATAGATTACTTACACAAATATTGTCATATTTGTTGTTAGCTCCTCAAATCTTCAACCATCTCCCAAGTGTTCTTGAGTTGAACACTTCTTTTCTCCATCATCCATCTACTGAAATCACTCAAGGTGAGTTCATACTCCTACATTTTCATGTTTTCTCTAGTTTTTAGGGGGGGGGGGGGGGGGAATACAAGTTAAAACATCAAGAACATAACTAAACTTTTCTAACAGATTTCATCAGAAATGTTGGACTCCATTCACGGATTGTTTTGGGCAACTTAAACATTTTTGTTTTCAAAACTGGTTTAGGTGCGAGTAGCTCCAGTTCTTAGCTTTAAAATGACTACGTGCACATCTCCATACGATTTTTCTACAATTCATGGTGATTTTTACAAAATTGCCTATCATTTTAAACACCAATCCAGACCAGTATGTGATTATGGACTTTTTCACCCATGTTGGAGGTCATTAAAAATCATGGTAAAAATTATGAGTAAACTAGACACATTTTGGGAACTCCCAGAATTTACGGATTTAGTTTTCGACTTCGTATGATTTTTCTATGACTGTTCTAAAACAGCGCAGAAAGGTTAAAAATTAGTTAACAGCTTATAACTTTCATAACACTTTGTATTATGTTGAGCAAGTGTATAACAATATGTTCTAAATATTGAATGTGCTTCCTTGTTAGTTTATCATCATAAACTGAAACTTAGTCATTCATGATGAGATTATTCATTCATCTAGAACACGTATATTAAGCTATAATAAGCATAGCCAATGGATTCATAACACTAATGCATTTTCATGAAAGAGTTCTTATACATTACAAACGTTTTGGATAAACTATAATAGGTATAGTTTATGTATCATTTACTTTTGAAAACTAGTTATCAAAGGTTTTCAGTTTAGTTCACGTAAATCTGTTAATGAATAAATTTGTGAGTCATTCGCTTCGGGTTAGTTCCAAAGTAACCAATTCAAAAAGTCCTGTAAATTGTAACCATAGTCACTTGTAGGGAGAACGTGATAGTTGTGTACAGATCTATATTGGGTTTGACAAACCCACACCTGAGCTGCTTGCAACAGCTAGACCGGCAGGTCTGTGGTGACAAGTGTCATTTAACGGCGACGCCTAAAGAACGTCGCATTACGAGGCCGTCTAAGTCAAGTATGGTTATGATAGCTCACATGTGGTATTAATAAATCATAAGATTTACGGATTCTAACTTTAAATTAGCGAGTTATGTCAATTTAGCTCACTGAAATTACTTTAAGTATGGAAAAATACTTGTACGCCTTCATATCAAAAAGGGTTTTGTGTCGATTTAAAATCATTTTTTATATTAATAATTACAGATATTGCTGTATATTTTCAGTCTTGGTATTTAAGACTACACATCATTCATTACGAGAGTTTTCTCAAATCAGAAAGGGTTTTACGCCAATTTGAAACCACTTTTACATCTTTAAGTATGTCAAATACTTGTTCATTTTCGGTCCATGTATTTAGGACCACATAACTTTTATAAGGAAAATATTGGATTTTTCTTGGTAACATACATCTCTTTACAAAGATCGATTTTCAAACTCTTACTGTTAAAAGCTTATGAACTCACCAGCCATTGTGTTGACCCTTTTTCAAAACTACTTGTATTCTCAAGAATTTAGTGAAACATGAAATCAACAGCGTTTTGAGGATGGGACGAAAAATCGTCAAACAGTTCATTTTGTATCATAATGTAATTGATTTGAATCATGTAAACATATACATTGGTGTAACTTTTTCAATTATATTTATGATGGTTGTTTTTACTTTGAGCACTATTATACACGTTGTGATACTATACATGAAGTCCTCTACCCCCGGACGTTTCTGCCATCCTTGGTTTGGGGGTGTGACACAGAAACGTTGCAGTTATGGTGATTCAGTGGACCCATTAAGCTACCTGAGGATCAAGTGATGGGACAAGAAAGATAAACATGGTATCTAGATGAACATGCCATGTATAGATTGAGACTTGGAGTCTCGAGAGTATAAAAGAGATAGAAGTAAAAGTAGTACATGAGAACTAACATATTATGGAGAAGAGGAGTTGTAGTTAGATAAAACACTTTAGAATGAGAGTAAAGTAGTTAGATGTAATACTTCACAAACATTTAGAAAAATGGTGAGTAGTCACATGTTGTAGGCTGAGGATAGTGCAATAGGATCGCATGAGAATGGTAACTTACCTACGAGCAGATGGTTAAGAAGTGTATTGGTACACTTGCAAGAGAAAGAATGAGAAAGGTAAGTGTATGTACATGGTTGTGAAAATGGGACAAAAATATGAAAGATTATGGTAAGTGTGCAATGTGATTGCATAAGGTTAGATAGAGTAGTAGATGTCCCTTAATGACAGTTGTGACTAGATAGATAAAAGGAAGTTTGGCCATTGCATTAAAAATGCAAAGAAAAGGAAAGTAGATTGCTATTTCAGGTTACAAGGTTAAAGAAGAGCATAACCTTAGAAATGGGCCATTAAGTGAGAAGATGACCAAGATAGTAAGAAAATATTTCAAGGACGAAATCTCTTTAAGGAGGGTAGATTGTAAGAACATGAAATTTAAAGAAAGTTGACTTTTAGTCAAATACTGACCAAAAGGGAAAAATGGTCAATGATAAGAATTTGATAAGTTTATGATGTTGTAACTTCATGAAAATGGCCAATAAGAGTTTAAGTCACTTATAAGAAGTTAGATGAGTAAGTTCAAGAGAAAGAATGCATGATAAGATGTATTTTGGGCAAAAGGGTGAAATAGGTATTTTTAAATTTTTTAGGCCAAGTTGGTGAATTAATAGATTAAGACCCGTATTAAGCCAGTGAGAAATGACTTAAAAGAGTTGTAGAGTATGCTTCCAAAATGGAAAAATGGTCAATTATAAGAATTTGATAAGTTTATGATGTTGTAACTTCATGAAAATGGCCAATAAGAGTTTAAGTCACTTATAAGAAGTTAGATGAGTAAGTTCAAGAGAAAGAATGCATGATAAGATGTAATTTGGCCAAAAGGGTGAAATAGGTATTTTTAAAATTTTTAGGCCATGTTGGTGACTTAATAGATTAAGACCCGTATTAAGCCAGTGATAAATGACTTAAAAGAGTTGTAGAGTATGCTTCCAGCTTTACGTGGATATAAATATCATATAAAACATGTTAGTAGACAATAGGTTGCTATTTGTGTATTTCCTTGTTGTTCTTTTATGTAGTAGATTTTATTGTAAACTCGTGATTAAACCTGGGATTTAAAGTGTTTCAATTTTTGTAGAATTCCGCATTTAGTAGATAAAAATTTGATAATTCCCTTATATTAGATGTTAAAACATTTGGGTCGTTACAACTATTGTTGCACTGTTTCTCGAAAATAGTCAATCAACATTGTTATTGGTAGTTTTAGTGTGTCACATATACTAGTAAAGAAGTGGATTTCCTGAAATGAAAATAAGAAAAGGCAAGAAAAAGGTACAGAGGTCTTGCGAGGCGGTCGTTGGGATCGAATCTTCCTGGCAGCGGGCGAGAAGACCTCAGTTGGAGACGGGGCGACTTTCTCTATTTCATGAAGATGTAGTCAGTCGCTACCTTAAGGCATGCCTTGACTCCACCCGATGGGACTTGCTTTCCTAAGGAGAAGACGAAGAGGATGACACTGGGGATCGTTTGAAGCGCCAGTCGCATAGGGCGACCGGGCCAGGCTGAGTTAGGAAGGCTTTGATGAATCAAGGTTCATATTAGGGAAAGGAGAGTGAGGGGAAGAGGGGCGTGCGTTAGCGCTTTACTAATAAGATAGAAGGGGCTTTTCTTGTTTAGTAAAGTCTCGCTTTAACACATTGACGGACTCACCCTCCATGCTTGTCGATACCAAATATGTATACTAAATCAATGACTTATAATTTGTTGGGCTTACTTTCCCCATATCATATTTAATGTACTATCAACTAATATTTCCTTCAATAAGTGACCCAACACTTTCTTGCTGGCTTGGAGATAATGGGGATGCAACTATATGTTTGAGCCAATATAGCTTTCCACTAGTTTACAAACTTGAAATGTACCCTTAATATTATCTTTTATATCGCTTAACCTCCAATTTTTACAAAGAAATCTGCTTACAAAATGTCTATTATAGATTTGCTCACTCTAATTTGAAATCCCTCATTAACACATTTGAATCCTAAATGGAGCTTAAGCTCTCTTTTTAATTTGAACCATTATAACAGCTACACATGCGAAGATGGATTGTAGGCTACAAAAGATATACAAACTATAAATGCATTGGGACTAAGGTCTCTGATTTAAAGTTTTTGAAACAATTATACTTTTAGAAATAAATAATTTCCTATTAAAAGTATACATGCATGCATACATACTAAGGTCAGCATCAATCTAGAACAAAACAAAAGTAATGATTGTTGGATATCACAGGTAAGCTCGGGGATGTATGGTCAGTCTTGGGAGTGGCATAGCCTGATCAACTATGCTAGTCCGAGGAGTGATTAGCACACGCCCAAGAATGGTTGTGATATTGCAACAAGTCTAAAAACTTACCAACACCACCACAATGAGAACATTAGAACAGAACATGAGTTTAAAATACTATAGGAGTATTTTGTAATATCATAACTTATATGAAAACTAAATAGATCCTTTATAATAGGTCTATAGTCTCTAAGTGGATACTCTAAGGTTATATATAACTTAGAAATCATAGACTTAGAATTTGTGGTCATTGCCTTACTTCCTATTCCTTGTTTGGATGTGGACCTAGGGTAGGATCGCTTATTCGAAGGTCTATCATAACTTGTTATATGTAATTAGTATGCACCATGTCGTTATAGAAGTAACTAATAAGGATAACCCCCCTATGAGTAATTAATTATAGAGTTAGACGCCAAGTAATTATCCCTTCCACTCCTATTCTCGCAAGTACAACATAGCAAGATCCTACTTACCAGACGACCCTTACTTTGCCAATCCGAACCCGAGAAATGATGAATGGTTATGAGAAGAATCAGAAGCGGAACCGGAGGTAATCAATCCTCCATGCATATCAAGGGTTTCTGCGAACCGTTTCGACTACATCGAACCTGTGCCCTGTTGGTCAATCGTGATCGAGGGTTGAATGTCAACAACAATGACAACAACCATCATGTGGAGACCAACAAGGGTGCTATGACCTCAACCATGGAGGATCAACTGACAGAGCCCTCCCGGAAAAGACCCGACGGATCGCGAACATCGGGGATTAAAACAGGAAGACTACAACCCGAGTTCAGAAAACTACGCGTTACTACAGACCCTACTGTCTCACGTACCCGAGACTCAGAATTAGACTACTATTCCCGAGACCAACTCTCTTTTAGAACCTTATCGCCACTCGTGAAGAGGAAAGAGAGTAACGGGGTAGACACACGGCATCCAAAGAAAGGAGGATCGTAGCCAAGCATCGATTGGCAGGGATGCAAGGTGCATTGACCTTGCCTCAAGCATCATAAGGGATGGATCATTGTGAGTGAGTTCATACCGCTCACAAGAACTGTTAAATTAGGTTCATGAGTATGTGTTGGTGCTACTCTATTATAGGTAAAAGCATGACACTGCAAATGAAGTGGTCATACTAATCGAGAGATCTAGTTGCTATCAAAACTTTTCCATGCACGGATGTGAGGTAAACCTACATCTTGGTCAGAAATTTTCGCTGAAACCATAATTACTAGAGTCGTATTAACAAGATGGGCTTAGGATATACCTAACAGACTCGAAGGTCTATTTAGTCTTAATTATATAACTAAGCATACATCAATTGGTCATAATAAGGACCTAGCTTGGGTCAATTATAAGGTTTCACTTAGATACAAAACTACTAAAATACATGAGTTTACCATATTAAGACTCTCGTTATGAATTGTTTTCATAACACCCTTAACAACCGAATTACGTTACAAATCGACATAAGATAAACTTAGTTAGAAAACTCGCGACGTTTAGGCATTCTAAAAACTCATTATCGTCTCACCTTTAAACAATTTGTTGAGAAGTTCCTTCTTCATAGACCTATGGGGTGCAATCGTTCAGGCACTAATACACCGGGTCCCATCAAAACTCCTCAGCCAAGTGTGTTCGGACAAACATGATTCTAAGATGAGTAAAGCTTAATGCCCGTATGAAACCTACTCCTACCCACTGCCATAACTCCATCTCAGGAAAGTTAGCGGAAACACTAGGAATAGTACAGTAATGTGCAAAAAAAAATTATATGCGTAAATATAAATCGTAAGGATGCACTTAAGATAAACATTTCCACTAACGAAGTCGTTTTTCATCGTGGAACAGAGCTATGTCCTCACCAAGAGGCAACCAACCAACTAGCAAGGTGTCAACCCTGCAGATAGACTCTGCTACTTTTCAGGCTGCAGTCACGGCAGCCGCGACAGCCGTCATGGAACAATTCAATATTAACAATGCCAGTAGAAATGGAAGCGGTACTGAAAATACAAATTGTGGTAACAATCAGGGACACCAACGGGTGGTTGCCAGCGAAAATACCTCAGGCCACAAACCTACGAACAAGAAGCGAAAGTTTTGGAACAAAAAGGAGCACAACCAATCTCAGAGATCCACTAAAAGACAACAACCCATGGCCACCCCTACAATTACAATAGCAGTCACGACTCATGCCTCGACACTAGCCACGGGGTCTGCCACCCAAACGTCGGCCAGACCATATAAGGGATCACTCCCAAGGTGTAACCAATGTGGCATCCATCACAATGGGGATTTCCGGGAGATGCACTGTAAAAACTGCAACAAGAAAGAGCATACCGTCCGTTTCTGTAGGGCCCCGATTCAGTTCATCGCTTCAACCCCTCAATACCACAGTAATTCTAGTGTGCTTCCTAGGTGGCGAAACAGGACACTTCAAGAGAAACTGTCCAACTGAGAGGAATGACGGGGGAGCCAGAGGAGTGTGACAAACGAACCAACAAGGGTAACAGGGAACCATATTAGGACTTTTGTAATTTTTCCAACGACAAAAACGTTTAAGTATCATATGTTTGTAATGAATTTGGTATGTTTGATGAAATCACCGTCTTTCTAAAAATAGTTAAAATACTCTCTCGTTCAAATCAAACCAAAGACATTGATATGTGCATATTTAGTGTGTATTTAGTAAAGTTTTTATTCATATATTAGCTAAATTATCGCATATTATGGACAAAAGGTACTTAAAAGTGTTAAATTATGTTTTTCAGTCCAAAGATGAAGCTCGGAAGTAAAAGGAAGCAAGAGAAGCAGTTAGGAGCTCGAGAGTGGAATGAAGAAGGAAAAACACTAAAAAAAAGCTTCTACTCGTCAAGTCAGATAGCTACTCGACGAGTCTGGTCGAGGAATCAGAAGGATAATGACTCGGGATCCCAGATAGTTATCGTAATACGGGGAATGTGAGAGGGACTCGACGAGTCACCACTTGACTCGACGAGTCGGATCGCTTATTTAAAGATAATTCCACAGATCGAGAGGGAGGAGTTCTAGGACGATTCAGAAGTATCTTGCTACGATTGAGAAGCCTGAAAAACCCTAGAAGACGACGAAGGAAGCTAGAATTCAATTCCGGAGAGTAATTAAGGCAAAATTTCATCATTCCATTTATTCTTTTGTTTATTCATCATGACTAAGCAATTTGACTTTGATTGTTTGCTGTTATTTACTTTAATTATGAGCTAAAACCTTTAGACTTCTGTTTGGGGATACAAAGTTGACAATATGGTTTGATTGATTGGTAGGATTAATTCTAAGTTGGTGAATTTTTGTTATTTTAGCTTGCTAAAGAACCTTGTGTGTGAATAATAATTAATTTTCTGTTAATAGGAAGATAATTGATTAGCATGAACATCTATTGATTATTGTCCTCATATGATATATTGTGACCACATAGTTATATGTCTAGGATTAATGAATATGAAACTAGAATTAATAAGAAAATTGAGTAAATTCATGTGCAAGCTTGTAAGATGACTATCAAACAAGAGGTTAATTAAAAAGACTAAATTAGTTAACTATTGCAAGTCTAACTTAACCCGAATGATTAATCTAGTAAATGTAATTAAATTAGACAATTGGCCACTGTTTGAGTTAGTTTATTTGCTAAGGATTAGGGTAGTGAACATGAACCTAATCACTTGAATCGGTAACCAACGAAAGAATTAATCCATTGCACTATTACCTTAAAAATCAACCATAGAGTTAACCAAGTTGAACTAAATAGAAGTTCCTTTCCAATTATTGAATCTAGTTAAATCGTTATTTTCTAGCTTAAATTAGTAATAATTAGTAAGTTTCTAGTCTTGTAAAACTAGAGAACAACCCCTGCTTTTTAATTAACTTAGATTAAATTAGTTTTTAGTTTAATTTGTCGTTCCCTGTGTTCGATACCCTGCTTATTTAGCTATACCACAATTGATAGGTTCACTGCCTTTTGTGTGTTATTTGATAATTAAAAGTAGGTTTAAAACTAGTGGGTTTTACACACATCAGACATTCATATATGACCTTAGGATCATTACCTGTAAGATATGATGACTTTGTACATACATCAGGGTTAATTATAATCAAAATACTGAAGTCTTGAAACAAATAATTCCATCCTGACTCCTATTCCATGTCTAGTAGTAGGAATTGAGTGGGGCCACCCACTCGACGATTTCACCAACATCAACTTACATACGACGTTCATATACCGCTCGATCGTAGGGAGACCTGTCAGGGATCATGATATCAAGTATCATTACTGGCTATCGAAACACACCCACTACCAGTGCTAGACACTGTGGTATGAATCATCTGCAGTAATAATAATATCAAACAAAACGGAACACCCTGAAAAGAAACACAAGATACTCTATCACTCTAGTGATCTCTTCTTATGAATACAACTTAACACATGTTATCTAAAAAGATATTGTCGTCATTATCCAATTTTGATTGATACAACCCTCATCTTCCCGATTTAACTGCTACAACAGGACCCTTCACTTAACCCACCGAATATCGAAACCTTTGTCTCCCATAAACACATCCATCACGGATCTCCAGGTCATCTCTCGCTACGAAACTCCAAAACACGCACCAGAGGAGTGTTACACTTCCCGAAACCTTATCACAAGTATTTACAGGAGACCTTCGGGAAGGTCACGCATGCAACATACAAGGTTCAAGCACAGAAGCTTGGGACGGATACGGTTAGTCTACCACTACTACGTGTATACGCGAGGATAATGTATAATTTGGATTCTACGGACATTGGATGTGTGCTTCCGCCCTATTTCTTGTTCCATGTCTGGTTGTGGACTTGGGGCAGAGTCACCCATCCAACTGTCTTGGCAATCTTAAGCACGTATGACCTATATGCGCAAGTTAATGATAGATGGACTAGGTACGAATCCTGCCATGAACTTCGGGCCAAGGTTGCCCAGGAGGACGAGTGAATGTCCTACCATCCGAAAAAGGCCTAGCTGCATAAACCAAACCCACATGCTTCCTACCGAACTACAAGAACTGTCAGGTCAAACCTGTCGAACTACTCAACAATGAAATTGAAGAGCCAAACTTCTCACCCTGGAGATCTCTGGTCTTATTCTTCAAATAGAAAGACAAATTGCTCGAAGGCCCATCGACCTCAGAGGCCCCGACAATATCTCCAGTAGAAATCTTTACTATCTGCCTCGCATAGACAAATAGGTCGACCAACCGCAAGGAACGAGGTACCCTTCAGGAATTGGACCTGAGATCCGAATACCACCAGTCGAGAGTAATAGAGAAGGATGTCCGAGGACAATCCTCCAAGTTTGATGCGGACACTATAAGTTCGTAGTGATACCCTTCGGATAGGACCAACCTGCTCGCAGTCTTCGTGAACTTAATGAATAGGGTACGCCATTCTTACTGGGAACAGTTCGTCGTTGTCCTTAAAAATGACGTGCTTTTCTATCCTAGTAGTAAGAAGAAAACCGAAAAGAGCAGCTACAACCAATCGTGGGAACAATTCGATCAGAAAAGCCTTACCTGAAGTTCTTTAGATACGAGTTCTGGAATTGAAGAGTCAAATTCCTAAGACACACTACTATTGATGTGGAAATTCTTGAGGACCCTTTCAATTAATCAAAACCATTAAGAGATTGTCAGCACCAAAGGCGTCGACGGGAACACGCTAAAATTTAGGGTCTCGCTGACCTACCGTCTTAGTCCCTAGAGAACTTCTCGTAAATTACGGAACCCCCTTATGACTTTGACCATGAAGGGAGCAACCCTTGACTGGGAAGAGAAGCAAGAGGGAGAAACCTTTAGAACTCCAGAATTAGAGACCAAATTCCTTTGGAAGCCTCATTCTGGGAAGGCTTAGTATGCTTCGGAAAGCTAAATCCCCAGATAATTATGCCTTTCGAGATTCTTGTCAGAATCAGCCCTGTAACTCGCAACTTCAATATACCCCCGCGAGCTTGGAAAAGTACATTCTATCCGACACGTCCTGAACTTGCAGAAGTATCTATCCGACGAGACTCTTGTAATCCCCCTCGACGAGATCGAGTTCCACAAGAGCCTCACCTTCGTGGAAGAACCGTAGTGACCATGGACCGAGAGGTCAAGCGGACGAAGCAACGCCGCTTCCCATTAGTGAAAGTTCACTGGAATACTAACCAAGGACCTAGAGTCACTTAGGAGCGCGAGAATCAGTCGATTAGGAAGTATCCCCACTTCTTGGCTCGATTATTCATGCCTACTCCTTGCCTAAATTCAAATTTCGGGACGAAATTCCCTCTAACGGGGGGATGATGTGACAACCGTCAATTTCCGGTCAAGTCAAAGGCAACTAAAGTCAACAAGTCAAACCGTTCGACTCAATTTGCCCGTGGGTACTAGAGTTTACGTTATGTAATTTCTAAACAACTCGCTATCCTAATGAGAGATCATAAATCGAAAGGTACGTACATCTAGATCTCCTTAACCTAAAACTGTTGTAAGTGACGAGCCAAACCGATAAAACAATGTTGCATACTCATCGGGAGTGTGTAAGATCCTTAAACAAGGCTTAACAGGGTTTACGGACCTTGCATTGCGAAGCCGGACACTCATATTTGTCACACACGAAACCTCTCTCAATCGTTTTCACTCTATCTCTCTTTATCGAGAATCTCTCCCAAATCTCTCTAAGAATGTAAAATCTCTCCCAAATCTCTACAAGAATGCGAAATCTCTCCCAAATCTCTCTTTGTATGAGAAATCTCTCCAAGAATGTGAAATCTCTCCCAAATCTCTCTTTATATGAGAAATCTCTCCAAGTATGTGAAATCTCTCCCAAATCTCTCCAAGTATGTGAAATCTCTCCCAAATCTCTCTAAGTATGTGAAATCTCTCCCAAATCTCTCTTTGTATGAGAAATCTCTCCAAGAATGTGAAATCTCTCCCAAATCTCTCTAAGTATGCGAAATCTCTCCCAAATCGCTCTTTGTATGAGAAATCTCTCCAAGAATGTGAAATCTCTTCCAAATCTCTCTCAAAAGTTCCCGTAACTTTTTGAAGTCATTCGGGTGATTCTGACCCTTAACCGGGTCAAAAACCGCTTAAAACGGGGTAAGAACGGATAAAAAGGGCTTAAGGACCCGAAACCCCTCTTAGGGACCCGAACCCTCTTAAGGACCCGAAACCCCTCTTAGGAACCGAACTTGTCAGAAGCGAAGGCGTCAGAAGCGAACCCTCCCTTCGGACCGAACCCTCCCCTTTGGACCGAACCTTCGGTCTATTTTGGTCTATTTCGGTCTTACCCTCTTTCGCCTCATTTCGCTTCAGACCCAGCAACAGTAGGGACCGAACCTCCAGCCCAATCCGAGAAGCCTCGCAGGAAGAGCATTTCTTCCCGGTTTTCGACTACGACTTCATTTTAGCTCCATTTTTTATTGTTTTAACGCGGGATTTTCACCAAAAACTTTATTTTAACATATAAGGCCCCATAATTACTAATTATCCACGTTTTTGGGGATAAACCTTATCCAAGAAGAGTTGGTGAAGTACAAGAGGTGGAGTGTTGACTTTTCTTTATTCTATGACACAAGCAACCACTCCCATACCCACTCCATGTCACTATTCCCCACCAGCCTATACCTAGTCACTTCATTGTACTTTTCCCACCTTTTTCCAACCACACAATTGGTCAAAGGCTAGAAAACTCTCCTCTCTACTCACACTTCTCTCATTTTCTCATTCTTCCACCAAAGATCAAACATATTTTCTCTCTCACTTACTCTCTTTAGAAATTTGAGATTCAAGGGCTGATCTTATATTTTTCCTCCACATTTGTTAAGTATCTTCCTCCTACACTTAGATATTCTACTATCCTTCATCCATATTGTAGGGTTTCAAAGCACTCCATGGATGATGGCAATGGGCCCCTTTGATAAATTCTAGGTTAAAAGCCCAAGACTTGTCTTTTCCCTATAAATAGTCATGTATTATTCATAATTAGGGTTAAGAGTGTGAGGCAAAATGTAGCCGCCTCGTGAGGTTTCTTATGTAGTGTTAGATTCTTTAGTCTATGCTTTAAGTGTAATTTAATCCTCATATTTCAATAAATCGAGTGATCATTCGACATAATCTTCATTATTTTTGTTTGTTCTTATTTTCCGCATCTTGTTCATCAAATCACACTTAGGGTTTTAAACACAACAAGTGGTATCAGAGCGGGTCTTTGAAGATCTATTGATTTTTGAAGTATCGGTTCTTGGTTTGGTGATTTTCTGCACATATATTAAAGATTATTGGTGTTTTGGTGGTATCGAATCAAAATTCTGTTCAAGTTACTGTTCATGGGATTGTTCATCCACTGTTCATCTGGGTAATTCTTTATTAATCCTGTTCATATTTTTTTTTTGGATTTGATCGATTGTTTGATCCAAAATCGATCAATAATATCTCTTTTGATTTACCCCAAAGAATCATGTTCCTGTTCATTCGTTTCACTCAAAAACCCATTAATTTCGTTCAATGTTCATTGATTTTTCTTGTATTGCCGTTTGACATATCAAAATCACGTCAAGTCAAAATTCTTCTTTGATTTAAGAGTTTAACTTCATGGTGATTGAACACTTTTTTGTTCTGCTGTATCTTCTCGATTTCTATTTGATTTGCTCATCGCTTTGGTCTTGCTGTTGAGTTTTGGTCTTAAAATCGATTTCGTTTGACCTAATCGACTTTGTTCTCTAGTTTTAATTTGACCCTGTCAACGATTGATAATAATTTTAGTGAACGAGAATCACATCTTGGTATCTGTATGATCGAGTGTGATAATGGGTCTAGATTTTCCATTCGATGTTGATTAGGGATTATTATTTTGAGACTTGATGATGAACAGCTGAAGACAAATCGATAAGTGGATGTTTTGGAACAATGGGGTAATGAACAATTTGGTAGTCATAATGATGTCACTCGACTGGAACTTAAATCTAAACTGAAATTGGAAAATCAATCTAAATCGTGTTGCTCAATGAAAGAATCGGGGTGTTCGGGAATAGAAGCGATTGGAAGAAGATGTTTTTGGTGGTCAATAATAAAAGTCAAAATTGGAACAAATGGTCTCACCTGTAAGTACAATCAGATACGAAGGCTGTATGGGAAGGACTGTGAAGTTTGGAACAGAAACCTTATTCGCATTTGATGGTTGATTTTGGGAATTGAAGTGCAGGTCTCGGAATCGTCATTGGCGTATCGATTGGGAAATTCACTCGAAATCGGAAGCGGTAGTGTGATCGATTGATTCGGAATCGGAATTGTGACTGGGCTTGTATTCGTAACTCACATCTACATCAGAAACGAACCTGTGCTCGGAACGTTGAGTGAAATCGGAGTTCGTACTTTTGTTTGATCTTGGAATCGATTGGCATTCGGAACTGGATGCTGGGAACCGATGCATTCGGAGTTCACTGTTGTTTAAAATTATTTGGATTCCCAACTTTGGATGTTTTCCGATTTCGTTTTCAGTCGATGTTTGGGAATTGGAGTTCATGTCTTCAAGTTACGAATTGTTTGGCTGTGTTCGTCAATCAGACGATAAATGAGGAAGATGACTTCGATTTTATACATTTGGCCCTTGTAACTTCACCAACATGGCAATTTTAATTTGATTTCCGGAATTTGTTACAAATCAAAGGGAAAATGATGCAGAGTTACTATTTAAGTCCCTGAATTTCAGCAAGTGACAGTTTCTGCCCCTATATTCAGAAAACTTTACAAATTTAAGGGCCGGTGAATAGTTTTGAATTCTTTAACGCACATATTTTTTCGTGAACAGAAAAGCAAAGATTCCATCAAGTCTTGGCAGTTCGGAAAGTCGTTTTTCGTGATAACGTCAATTTTTCACGACTTTTTCGGATTTTATACTTCATCGTTAATATCATTTTGTCATGGGGGAGCTTAGTAAATTTTTATCCATTCAAGATCATTCTCATGACCATTTGAAGGCTTTATAATCATGTTTTTGATTATAAATCGGGGGAGAATTTGGTATGGCCATTCGAAATTAGATTTGTGACTTTTCAAAGTTGAAGATTTTTGATAAAGCTTGTGGTAGAATTATGAAGTTAGCTTTTATTGCAGAAGTTCTTCATCGAGCTCTACTAAAGCTTTTATAGAGAAGTATCCTTTACAGCGGAAGTTTTTCATCGAGCTCTGCTAAGGACTTGTTATATCTCCGACTTCTTGTATTTTCTCGATCAAGTGGCGTTACGAATCTTAAAGTTTGGGTTGTTACATGATATTTTTTGATGGCTTATATCATTAGCTTATTTGAATATCGTTGTGACTTGGAGGGGGAGCTCTTCAAAGACAAGAAGTGATTCCGTTTCTTTGTTCTGAAATGGGTTTTTATGGCGGGTTTGGTTTTCATGAAGATTCTTTGGGATTACATTCGAAAATGAAGTTTAAAGACATTACTTCAGTGCTTGATTTATATATCCTAGAGCCCGTGTTTGAAGACTATTGAAGAATCAAGATTCGTGGATTGCTTCATATATTCTTCGTTGCAGATCTTTTTATTTGCTAGATGCTTGTTTTGGAAGTTAAAGCATTGTCATCCATTCCATACTTTGAGGGGGAGATTGTAGGGTTTCAAAGCACTCCATGGATGATGGCAATGGGCCCCTTTGATAAATTCTAGGTTAAAAGCCCAAGACTTGTCTTTTCCCTATAAATAGTCATGTATTATTCATAATTAGGGTTAAGAGTGTGAGGCAAAATGTAGCCGCCACGTGAGGTTTCTTATGTAGTGTTAGATTCTTTAATCTATGCTTTAAGTGTAATTTATTCCTCATATTTCAATAAATCGAGTGATCATTCGACATAATCTTCATTATTTGTGTTTATTCTTATTTTCCGCATCTTGTTCATCAAATCACACTTAGGGTTTTAAACACAACACAAATCATAGATTGCTTACACAAATATCGTCATATTTTTGTTAGCTCCTCAAATCTTCAAGCATCTCCCAAGTGTTGTTGAGTTGAACACTTCTTTTCTCCATCATCCATCTACTGAAATCACTCAAGGTGAGTTCATACCCCTACATTTTCATGTTTTCTCAAGTTTTTAGGTGGGGAATACAAGTTAAAACATCAAGAACATAACTAAACTTTTCTAACAGATTTTATCAGAAATGTTGGATTCCATTCACGGACTGTTTTGGGCAACTTAAACATTTTTGTTTTCAAAACTGGTTTAGGTGCAAGAAGCTCCAGTTCTTAGATTTAAAATAACTACTTGCACATCTCCATACGATTTGTCTACAATTCATGGTGATTTTTACAAAATTGCCTATCATTTTAAACACCAATCCGGACCAGTCTGTGATTATGGACTTTTTCACCCAAGTTGGAGGTCATTAAAAATCATGGTAAAAATTATGAGTAAACTAGACACATTTTGGGAACTCCCAGAATTTACGGATTTAGTTTTCGACTTCGTATGATTTTTCTATGACTATTCTAAAACAGCGCATAAAGGTTAAAAATTAGTTAACAGCTTATAACTTTCATAACACTTTGTATTATGTTGAGCAAAGTGTATAACAATAAGTTCTAAATATTGAATGTGTTTCCTTGTTAGTTTATCATCATAAACGGAAACTTAGTCATTCATGATGAGATTATTCATTCATCTAGAACACGTATATTAAGCTATAGTAAGCATAGCCAATGGATTCATAACACTAATGCATTTTCATGAAAGAGTTCTTATACATTACAAACGTTTTGGATAAACTATAATAGGTATAGTTTATTTATCATTTACTTTTCAAAACTAGTTATCAAAGGTTTTCAGTTTAGTTCACGTAAATCTGTTAATGAATAAATTTGTGAGCCATTCGCTTCGGGTTAGTTCCAAAGTAACCTATTCAAAAAGTCCTGTAAATTGTAACCATAGTCACTTGTAGGGAGAACGTGATAGTTGTGTACATATCTATATTGGGTTTGACAAACCCACACCTGAGCTGCTTGCAACAGCTAGACCGGCAGGTCTGTGGTGACAAGTGTCATTTAACGGCGACGCCTGAAGAACGTCGCATTACGAGGCCGTCTAAGTCAAGTATGGTTATGATAGCTCACATGTGGTATTAATAAATCATAAGATTTATGGATTCTAACTTTAAATTAGCGAGTTATGTCAATTTAGCTCACTGAAATGACTTTAAGTATGGAAAAATACTTGTACGCCTTCATATCAAAAAGGGTTTTGTGTCGATTTAAAATCATTTTTTATATTAATAATTACAGATATTGCTGTATATTTTCAGTCTTGGTATTTAAGACTACACATCATTCATTACGAGAGTTTTCTCAAATCAGAAAGGGTTTTACGCCAATTTGAAACCACTTTTACATCTTTAAGTATGTCAAATACTTGTTCATTTTCGGTCCATGTATTTAGGACCACATAACTTTTATAAGGAAAATATTGGATTTTTCTTGGTAACATACATCTCTTTACAAAGATCGATTTTCAAACTCTTACTGTTAAAAGCTTATGAACTCACCAGCCATTGTGTTGACCCTTTTTCAAAACTACTTGTATTCTCAAGAATTTAGTGAAACATGAAATCAACAGCGTTTTGAGGATGGGACGAAAAATCGTCAAACAGTTCATTTTGTATTATAATGTAATTGATTTGAATCATGTAAACATATACATTGGTGTAACTTTTTCAATTATATTTATGATGGTTGTTTTTACTTTGAGCACTATTATACACGTTGTGATACTATACATGAAGTCCTCTACCCCCGGACGTTTCTGCCATCCTTGGTTTGGGGGTGTGACACAGAAACGTTGCAGTTATGGTGATTCAGTGGACCCATTAAGCTACCTGAGGATCAAGTGATGGGACAAGAAAGATAAACATGGTATCTAGATGAACATGCCATGTATAGATTGAGACTTGGAGTCTCGAGAGTATAAAAGAGATAGAAGTAAAAGTAGTACATGAGAACTAACATATTATGGAGAAGAGGAGTTGTAGTTAGATAAAACACTTTAGAATGAGAGTAAAGTAGTTAGATGTAATACTTCACAAACATTTAGAAAAATGGTGAGTAGTCACATGTTGTAGGCTGAGGATAGTGCAATAGGATCGCATGAGAATGGTAACTTACCTACGAGCAGATGGTTAAGAAGTGTATTGGTACACTTGCAAGAGAAAGAATGAGAAAGGTAAGTGTATGTACATGGTTGTGAAAATGGGACAAAAATATGAAAGATTATGGTAAGTGTGCAATGTGATTGCATAAGGTTAGATAGAGTAGTAGATGTCCCTTAATGACAGTTGTGACTAGATAGATAAAAGGAAGTTTGGCCATTGCATTAAAAATGCAAAGAAAAGGAAAGTAGATTGCTATTTCAGGTTACAAGGTTAAAGAAGAGCATAACCTTAGAAATGGGCCATTAAGTGAGAAGATGACCAAGATAGTAAGAAAATATTTCAAGGACGAAATCTCTTTAAGGAGGGTAGATTGTAAGAACATGAAATTTAAAGAAAGTTGACTTTTAGTCAAATACTGACCAAAAGGGAAAAATGGTCAATGATAAGAATTTGATAAGTTTATGATGTTGTAACTTCATGAAAATGGCCAATAAGAGTTTAAGTCACTTATAAGAAGTTAGATGAGTAAGTTCAAGAGAAAGAATGCATGATAAGATGTATTTTGGGCAAAAGGGTGAAATAGGTATTTTTAAATTTTTTAGGCCAAGTTGGTGAATTAATAGATTAAGACCCGTATTAAGCCAGTGAGAAATGACTTAAAAGAGTTGTAGAGTATGCTTCCAAAATGGAAAAATGGTCAATTATAAGAATTTGATAAGTTTATGATGTTGTAACTTCATGAAAATGGCCAATAAGAGTTTAAGTCACTTATAAGAAGTTAGATGAGTAAGTTCAAGAGAAAGAATGCATGATAAGATGTAATTTGGCCAAAAGGGTGAAATAGGTATTTTTAAAATTTTTAGGCCATGTTGGTGACTTAATAGATTAAGACCCGTATTAAGCCAGTGATAAATGACTTAAAAGAGTTGTAGAGTATGCTTCCAGCTTTACGTGGATATAAATATCATATAAAACATGTTAGTAGACAATAGGTTGCTATTTGTGTATTTCCTTGTTGTTCTTTTATGTAGTAGATTTTATTGTAAACTCGTGATTAAACCTGGGATTTAAAGTGTTTTAATTTTTGTAGAATTCTGCATTTAGTAGATAAAAATTTGATAATTCCCTTATATTAGATGTTAAAACATTTGGGTCGTTACAACTATTGTTGCACTGTTTCTCGAAAATAGTCAATCAACATTGTTATTGGTAGTTTTAGTGTGTCACATATACTAGTAAAGAAGTGGATTTCCTGAAATGAAAATAAGGAAAGGCAAGAAAAAGGTACAGAGGTCTTGCGAGGCGGTCGTTGGGATCGAATCTTCCTGGCAGCGGGCGAGAAGACCTCAGTTGGAGACGGGGCGACTTTCTCTATTTCACGAAGATGTAGCCAGTCGCTACCTTAAGGCATGCCTTGACTCCACCCGATGGGACTTGCTTTCCTAAGGAGAAGACGAAGAGGATGACACTGGGGATCGTTTGAAGCGCCAGTCGCATAGGGCGACCGGGCCAGGCTGAGTTAGGAAGGCTTTGATGAATCAAGGTTCATATTAGGGAAAGGAGAGTGAGGGGAAGAGGGGCGTGCGTTAGCGCTTTACTAATAAGATAGAAGGGGCTTTTCTTGTTTAGTAAAGTCTCGCTTTAACACATTGACGGACTCACCCTCCATGCTTGTCGATACCAAATATGTATACTAAATCAATGACTTATAATTTGTTGGGCTTACTTTCCCCATATCATATTTAATGTACTATCAACTAATATTTCCTTCAATAAGTGACCCAACACTTTCTTGCTGGCTTGGAGATAATGGGGATGCAACTATATGTTTGAGCCAATATAGCTTTCCACTAGTTTACAAACTTGAAATGTACCCTTAATATTATCTTTTATATCGCTTAACCTCCAATTTTTACAAAGAAATCTGCTTACAAAATGTCTATTATAGATTTGCTCACTCTAATTTGAAATCCCTCATTAACACATTTGAATCCTAAATGGAGCTTAAGCTCTCTTTTTAATTTGAACCATTATAACAGCTACACATGCGAAGATGGATTGTAGGCTACAAAACCTTTATGGTTTTTAACTAAGAATTCGGGAAACTATAAGGGCTCAACAATACCTAAATGAGTGGTTTTTCTGTAACACCCATTTCAAGGTATTTTTCATTTTGGCCCTAGGTGTGTAATTACTTTGCAATTTTGGTCCCTGAGGGACTTATTGTAATTTTTAGGAGGGGAGTGCATACGCTGAGTGTACCTCCGATACACTGGGCGTACGTAATTAAGGGACAAACCCTAATTTTAGGGTTTGGACCTTATTTAAGCAACCTTATGTCCCAAGATTCTCTCATTTCCCGATCTCCATTGTGTGACATCCCCATTTTTCTAGGCCAGATAAGTCCGATTTAATTTATTGTTTTAAAATAAAATCAAAGTAATCTATTAAAAAGATGTTGCGGAATTTGTCCCCAAAACAAAACATGATAAAATTTTATCAAAACATTTCTGAAAGAAATATGTATTTTCATTATATATCAAAACCTCGGGATGTCATGTTCCGATACAGACCAAAAGCATAAACAATACATCATTAGCCTTATAACAATTATTTACAACTACTGGCTTATAAGCCAAAAATCCTTCTTCATCATCCAAACTATGCTCTAGGTCCACTACCTGTAATATAAAAAGTTGAGTGGGTCAGACTTGGGAGGCTGGTGATCGTACATGGTTTTCAACCCACAAATAATAAATTTATTAATTTCATTAACCAACAATAAATTTTTTAATTTCATCAACCAACAATAACCATGATTACCCGTTCCTGTTATCCTCACTTTACGTCCCTAAACACCTATCACAAGAGATCTAGCCAAAGGATCATCATCGGGATGGACACTGCTGCTAAGGGGATTTCTCAACCTTACATGTCCTTAATGCAACCATGAGGGGTGATGGAGTACACTAATGAACATATAATTCACCAACGTCTACAGGTTGCGAACCTGCTAACGTTCCACTAGACTGTCTAGAAAGGTCTGTGGTCATCATCTATACTCTGCTAGATGACAACAACAACAATAACAACATCGAGGCCTCTCATCATTTTATCACACATCAACTATTTCATCTACCCATGTTTTACCAACCATATTTGTAGATAAAAATACATATACAATTTAAAACTTGTATAAAACATCTATTCAACACTCATCTCAAATAAACAAACAATATAATTACACATAACACGTATTTTATAGAAAATACTTTATATATATATATATATATATATATATATATATATATATATATATATATATATATGTGTGTGTGTGTGTGTGTGTGTGTGTGTAAGAGGACAGTGACTATAGACTCACTTGTTAAGACGATAATCGGGTAGCACCTCGTCTCTTAAAATAATATTCTTCGATGAAACCGGGATGTTTTCTCAAAAACCGGGCTCCACACGGGTAGAGTTTCGGCTTGATAACTCTTTTTCTCGGGATCTTCAGGGCTTCGGGACTTGCTTCGGGTGTCGGGGATGATACCGGGACTTCGGGGGTTAAAGTAGGATAGAGAGGGGTTTTAGAGTGAAAGGAATAGAAAATGGCAACCAAAATACGGGCAGCCTTGCATCCCTTTTATAGGATCCGAATCAGCTTACTACGCGGGGCGTAGTCTCGCTGTACGCGGGGTGTGCGAGGCTACGTGTCCCATTCTCGGATGGGAGGTCATGTGGATCGGACGTGTCTGCTATGTGGCCATCATGCGAAGATCGGCGATGTGGTCAATCTGAGGTCCTGCCATACGAACGTTGGGCGTAAGCTTCTACGCGGGGCATATCTCCTCGGACTAGAATCGATATTTAGGCCATAAACTTCAAAAATTCGTATCTTTCGCAAACGAGCTCCGCTATTAACGTTATTTATATCCACGTGTAGGTGAGATTATACTCTACAACTTTCGTTTAGACTTCGTTTGCTAATTTGAGTTTATTTTTAAAGTTATATTATTAACAGGCCGGGATAGGAAAAGCCCGTTAAAAATTCATAACTTCTTCATCCGACGTCTGTTTTTGTCTGTCTTTTTATCGTTAAGCTACTAACGAAGAGATCTTCGATTTCATTTAGGTTGTTTCGGCTAAAAATCACTCGATCTAAAATTCGAGTTTCGGGTTGCATACTACTAAGCTAAAACTTAGAAAAATCATAACGTCCTCATACAAAGTCAGATTTGGGCGTTCTTTTTGTGCACGCTCTCGGTTTAACGAATACTACAACTTTCCTTTAGATCGCTAAGGCTAAAAGCACTTTATCGTAAATTCACTTTTTACGTCACATAGCGTTGTGATGGTTCGGTCGCGAAACTTCGACATCTCATAACTTCTTCGTTATAATTCATATTTCGGTATTCTTTATATCTCTGGAATCCTTGTTTCAACCACTACAACTTCATTCTTAGATATCGGGTTTATCGGACACTTATTTTTGATGCTCATTTTTTATCCTTAATTCATTAAATTATAATAGTTAAGCATAAAACACATAATACTCAAATAATACAATTTTTTATTTTAAAACAAATTACAAAGGTTAACCTAGACTATTAGATCATCATTAATGCCAACCCTAGAAACAAGGGCGTTACAATTCTCTCCCTCTTAGGATGATTCCGTCCTCGGAATCACACATCAGCAAACAAATGTGGATAACGACTCATCATGTCACTCTCCGTTTCCCAGGTGAGATTTGGCCCATTCGAATGTTTCCATCGCACAAGCACTAAATCGACCATGTTGTGTCGCAACTTCTTAGTGTTATGGTCAATAATTGCCTCTGGTTCTTCGATCAACCTTTTGCTTTCACCCAACCTTAATTCAGAAATTGGAATTATGTCAGGAACTTCTCCCATGAACTTCCTCAAATAACACACGTGGAAGGTGTTATGAATACCTTCTAGTTCTTCTGGTAGTTCTAGCTTCTAAGTTTGATTCCCAATCCTATGAAGAACTTTAAACGGTCCAATAAAACTTGGACTCAGTTTTCCCCTTTTACCAAATCTTATAAGTCCCTTCCACGACAAGACTTTATGTAAAATCGAATCGCCAACTTTGAATGATATCGGTTGTCTTTTCTTGTCAGCTTAGCTCTTTTTTATGATCCTGAGCTGCTAACATCCTTTCCCTAATCACTTTCAGCTTTTCAGCAGTTTGATGAACTATCTCGGGTCCCATAAACTACGTTTCCCCAACTTCAAGCCAACATGATGGCATTCGACACTTTTGTCCATACAAAGCTTGATAAGGTGCCATCTTGGTGCTTGAGTGGAAACTATTATTGTAGGAAAATTCTACCAGAGGTAAATGTTCATCTCAATTACCTTGGAATTCCAGGGTACATGCTCTAAGCATATCCTCCAATATTTGAATCGTTTGTTCGCCCTGACCATCGGTTTGCAGATGGTAAGTTGTACTTAAACATAATTTCGTACCCAATTCCTCTTGTAGACTTCTCCAAAACCTCGACGTGAAACGACTATCGCGATCTGACACAATCGTCAAGGGAACACCATGAGCTTTCACTATTTCTTTCACGTAAACCTTTTCAAGCTTTTCCATAGACCATTTCTCATTGGCGGTTGTGAAATGTGCACTTTTTGTGAATCGATCAATGACCACCCAAATCATGTCGTGACCGTTCTTTGTTCTGGGCAATTTAGTTTCAAAATCCATAGTGATGTCTTCCCATTTACCCATGGGTACAGGTAAAGGTTCTAAACTCCCATACGGTTTCTGATGTTGTGCCTTAACCCTTGCACATGTCACACACTCGGCCACATACTTAGCAACATCAAGATTCATCGTCGGCCACCAGTAGTAGGGTTTCAGATACCAATAAATTTCTGTGCGACCAAGATGAATCGAGTACATGGTCTTGTGAGCTTCTTCCGTCAGAAGATCTTTTAATCCTCCCATCTTAGGTACCCAAATCCTGTCTAGGACTACCTTCAACCCTTGGTTGTTTGTACCGAACACTAACGTTTTGCCCAAACATTTTTCCTTTCAGTATTTTTTTCTCAGAAGCTTCCACTTGAGCTTTATTTATACTTTCCACGGTTGTCGAGACAACTTCAATTCTCAACGCTCTTAGCATTTTCTTTTCAAGGTTTACCTTCCGACTGAGAGCATCAGCGACAACATTTGCTTTACCATGGTGGTAAAGTATCTCACAGTCGTAGTCCTTGAGTAACTCTAGCCAGCATCGTTGCCTCATGTTCAATTACTTCTGATTAAAGAGATATTGAAGACTCTTATGATCAGTGAAATGTTGCACTTTTTTCCATAAAGATAATGCCTCCATATCTTTAGGGCGAATACTACCGCTGCCAACTCCAAATCATGAGTGGGGTAGTTCTTTTCATGCTCTTTCAATTGTCGAGATGCATATTCTATCACCTTTTCTCTTTGAGTTAGAACACATCCCAACCTGACTCGCGACGCATCGCTATACACTGCGAAGTCTTCAACTCCATAGGGTAGAGAAAGAATCGGTGCTTCACATAATTTCTTCTTTAGCTTCTCGAATGCTTCCTTATGCTTCTCAATCCAAGCATAAGTAGCTCCCTTGTAGGTCAAAGTTGTCAATGGAGCAACTATCAAAGAAAATCCTTGGATAAATCTTCGATAATATCCAGCTAATCCTAGAAAGCTTCGGATCTCCGTAGGACTTTTTGGTTGCTCCCATATTGTTACAACTTCAATCTTAGCTGGGTCAACCATAATGCCTTCTTGGTTAACCACGTGACCCAAAAATTGGACTTCTTGAATCCAAAAATCACATTTGGAGAACTTCGCATACAACTTCTTCTTCTTTAATACTACTAACACTTCTCGCAAGTGTGTGCCATGCTCCTTCTGGATTTTCGAGTAAATTAGAATTTCATATATGAACACTATCACGGATTTATCGAGGAATGGTTTACAAACCCTATTCATTAAATCCATGAAGGCTGTTGGAGCATTGGTTAGTCCAAATGACATAACCAAAAACTCGTAGTGTCCATATCTTGTTCTGAACGCAGTCTTCTCAATATCTTGCTCTCTTACCTTTGGCTGATGATATCCTGACCTTAGATCAATCTTCGAGAAATAAATCGAACCTTGCAACTGATCAAATAGGTCATCAATTATTGGCAACGAGTATTTGTTCTTTATTGTTGCCTTGTTCAGCTCCGTATAACCTATACACATTCTCAAGCTCTCATCTTTCTTCTTCACGAATAACACTGGAGCTCCCCAGGGTGATGAACTAGGTCTAATAAAACTGTTGTCCAATAATTCCTAAATTTGTGTCATAAGCTCCTTCATTTCTGTCGGTGCTAATCGATATGAAGCTTTTGCTATAGGTGTTGTTCCTGGTAAGAAGTTTATTCTAACTCCACTTATCTGTCAAGGGGAAATCTAGGAAGATTTTCGAGAAAAACATCCGGATAGTCACACACCACTGGTATACTTTGCATACTCTTTTTCTCCTTCTTAGCATCGATCACGAATGCCAAGTACAAAGTGAATCCTTTAGCTAAACATTTTATGGCTTTCATTAGGGAAATGATTCCAGAATTTACTCTGCGCTTATCTTCGTATACCATAAACGACTTCTTTCCAGGCGGGTTTACCCTTACTATCTTTTTCTTGCACAGTATTTCGGCATCATTGGCGCTAAGACAATCCATCCCCAAAACAATGTCGAAACCATTTAACTCAATGAGTAACAGGTTCTCTTGGAATTTGTTTCCATTCAGGTCGATGACGATATTCCTTATATAATCGCTAACAGGTATGAATTTGCCACTAGCAACTTCAACAATTAGGGCATCATCTAACTTTTCTATAGGCAATGCTAGTCTTTTACCAAATTTATGTGATATAAAGGAGTAATTCGCTCTGGAATCAAACAATAAGTTGACAGGCAATCCATTTATTAGAAAAGTACCAGAAGCGACATCCACTGTATCCTTTGCGGCTTCCAATGTCATTTGGAAAGCTCTGGCTTTTGGTTTTGGTGGGAGATTTGGCTTCGCTGCCTCTTTCTTCTTCGGGCAGTCCTTCAAAATGTGCCCTTCTTCGTTGCACCCATAACATACTTTCTTAACAAAGGTGCATTCATTGGCATAATGCCCAGGCTTTCCACATTTGTAACAAGTGACTTCCTCGCTACACTTCCCATCATGTTTCTTCTTACACTTGTTACACCATTTTTCTTCGGCTCCTCCTCCGAATTTTCTCGAACCAAACTTCGAGAACTTGTTTTTCTTGTTGGAACCTGAAGTTCCTTCAAACTTCCTCTTTTCGCCGACTTCAACCTTGCTGGCGGCTCTCCCCTGAATCATATCTTCAATAGACTTGGCAGCCCAGATAGGTGCCTCCAAAGTAAGTGCCTGACGCACTGGCACTACATACTCCCATGGAAATCCCTTTGCGTACCTGTTGATTTTCATCAGCTCGTCTGGGACTATACGCAAAGAAAACTCCATTTTGTTTGTGAAGTTATTGATGTATTCATCGATGGACATACTTCCCATATTCAACTTCAAAAATTGGTTTTCTAGCTCAAGCACATTTTAGGCCGAGCAGTACTTGTGCTTAAATTGCACCGAGAACTCTGCCCAAGTCAGTTGTAGTGGCTCATTAGGGCTTAGAGTCTTCCCCAGAGTGTTCCACCAACGAACAGTGCTACCTCTGAACTGACGCACTGAAAATATGGTTTATAACTTTCCTTGACAACCACATGTCATGAAGGCCAATTCCATTTCCGAGATCCAATCCATTACTCCGACAGGATTTTATTTTCCAGTAAAGTTGATGGCTTGTAGGTCATAAAGTCTTTATACTTGCATCCATTTTTCTCAACTCCTTGCCCTTGGTTATTCCTTCTATCCACAAGTGGCTCAGCTTGACCAACAGATCTACTGTAATTTCCCTCCTTTGACTAATCATCATTTAATTCAAGTTGTTCAACAGGTATTGACAGTTTACTCCTGTTGTTCAACAATATTTGCCTCATTTTCTCCCTTTGTTCAGCCATCATTACCTAAATCATGGCTTATACTCCAGCCATGGTGATGGGTTCTGTGACATCCCCAATTTCACGGCCAGAAAAGACCGATTTGTTTATGCTTTGTTTTTAAAATCAGAGTAATCTTTTACAGAAAACAGTTGCAGAATTTGTTCCTAAAACAAAATATGATAAGAATTTATCAAAGCATTTCTTTAAAGAAATGTATTTTCATTATATAACAAAATCTCGGGATGTCATGTTCAATACAGACCAAAATCATAAACATAACAACATAGACCTTACACAATTAATATAACTACGGGCCTATAATCCATATCTCTCGTTACGTCAGCCAACTTATGCTCTTGTGCCACAACCTGTAATACAAAGAAAACTGAGTGGGTCAGGCTTGGGAGCCTGGTGAGCATATAGGGTTTTCAACCCACAATAATACATCTATTATTCAATCATCAAACAATCAACCGAAATACCCATCCCCATATCTCCTTTATTTCTTAAGGTTTTACCCCAAGAACCAATTATCCTTCATTCATTCATTCCTAAGGATTTACCTAAGGAATTGGCATGAAGTCCATTGCTGCCAAAGTTTATCTATCAGATACTAAATCCATAGCTATCAAGCGCTAACTCCATAGTCACCAAGGTTTACTCAACAGGCACGAAGTCACATCGTCACCAAGGTTTATCAAATAGGTACGAAGTCGCATCGTCACCAAGTCTTACTCAACAGACACGAAGTCGCATCATCACCAAGGCTTACTCAAGAGGCACGAAGTCGCATCGTCACCAAGGCTTGCTCAATAGGCACGAAGTCGCATCGTCACCAAGGCTTGCTCAATAGGCACGAAGTCGCATCGTCACCAAGGCTTGCTCAATAGGCACGAAGTCGCATCGTCATCAAGGCTTACTCAATAGGCACGAAGTCGCATCGTCACCAAGGCTTACTCAATAGGCACGAAGTTGCATCATCACCAAGGCTTACTCAATATGCACGACGTCTCATATTGCCACTATTTCATCTACCCATGTTCTACCCAACATATTTGTAGATATAAAATACATATATACAGTTTAAATCATTAACAACCTGTATAAACATTCATTTCACACCCATACCAAATAAACAAACAATATATAAACACATAGCACGTATTTGATAGCAAATACTTCATATTTATGTGTTTGAAGAAAGTAACTACACACTCACTTGATCAGAAGATGATCAGACAACACTACGGCTTGTAGAAGTAGTATTCTGCGGTGAAACCGGGAGATCTTCACGAAAACCGGGCTTCTCGAGGACAGAGATTCATCTTGGAATTTCACTTCTCGAGATATTCAGGGCTTCGAGACTTGCTTCGGGGCTCGGAAATGACACCAGGCCTTCGGGGTATCTCTTGCATGAAAATCGATGCAAAACAGGAGAGAGAGAAGATAAATTAGCAAAGAAACTCGGCTGCCCTCGCAAGGTATTTATAGGGGCTGAAACTAGGATTACGTTGGGCGTAATTCTCCAGTTACGCTAGGCGTAACTCGGATAAGTCCGATGACTCCCCCTTTTGGATAATATCGGATTTTATATTTAAATTAAATATTTTAATTATTTAATAAAATTCAAAAATTTGTATCTTCCTCATACGAGCTCCGTTTTTGGCGTTCTTTATATCCCCGCGTAGGTGAGACTACACTCTACAACTTTCGTTTAGACTCCGTCGGCTAATTTTGAATTTATTTTTAGTAGGCCGGGACAGGAAAAATCTGTTATAAATTCATAACTTCTTCATCCAACGTCTGTTTTCGTCTGTCTTTTTATCATTGTATTATTAATAACGAGATCTTCGATTCTTGTTTAGATTGCTTCGACCAAAAATCACTCGATCTCAAGTTCGAGTTTCGGGCTGCATACTGCTAAGCTGGAACTTAGAAAAATCCTAACTTCCTCATACGAAGTCAGATTTGGGCGTTCTTTTTATGCACGCTCACGATTTAACGAACTCTAAGACTTTCGTTTAGATCGCTAAGGCTAAATATCACTCTAACGTAAATTCACGATTTACGTCACGTTGTGTCGTACCGGTTCTGTCGCGAAACTTTGACAGGTCATAACTTCTTCGTTATAACTCGGATTTCAGCGTTCTTTATATATACGGAACCCTTGTAACATATAATACAACTTATTCAAGATTATTTCTTCAAAATAATCTTCCATTAAAAAGTCATTTTTGACGCTTATTGACCTTAATTTGATTAGCCCTAATCTACGGGCGTTACAATTATCCCCCCTAGGATGATTACGTCCCGGAATCATCAATAAAAATAGGACTTGTATAATGACTCCATACGTTATATCTTTTCATCCTAGGTAACACTCGTAACTTCTATGTTTCTTCGAACGAGTATCTAACTCTTGGACTTCTTGACCGCAGGCGATGCTCAATCTTGCATTTGCTCCTCGTACTATGTTAGACGCTCAATCGTAACCTTTGAGTTACAAAATAAATCCTTATTGTGGACTCCTTCTTCTTCTTAGGATAAATACTTCCCTTTATCTATTGTAACACACCGATGGGTCATGTTCTAATGACCTCTCATCATATGATGCAACGCTTAGACTCAAGTCTCTTAGAGTCACATTCCAGAATGGAACATAGCATCCTTCATATTCTAATGTGATATAATCACATTTTTGCATGTAGCATTTCTAGCTACAAGCTTCCTTAACAACGAGCGCGATGCTATCGATCGCATTGATTTCAATCTTCTGACTTAAGTCAGATGTTACATCTAACTTGGTTCTCCGAACCACGTAACAAACGCATCGTAGTCGGACTCAATTTGATCTGAACACTAGGGTCGGAATAACATCCATCTTACTAGTCATTACCGAAACAATGGTAATGACATACTTGAATAAAACGAGACCCATCACTAGCTTCTTGGTAACCTTGTGACTTTTCCTGATCCAAGCGTGAGTCATGTGCTTCCAGTAGTATAGATCTCTACTACTATTCACAGCTACTCATACTCGTCCCAAGCATTGTCTCACAGTCCCGAAGTCCTAAAATCACAAAACAATTTAACACATACGAATGTGTCCAATTAATCATAAAAAATTTCCTAGACTCTACTAGGTTTTCTTCCATGCGCATCTTCACTCATCAATTCTACTTCAACTCGGTTGGTGATGGAAATTCCAGACGATGGGACAACTTCAAGAATTACACCTATCGTTCCATCATCCTGCCAATCGAAGGTGTACTTTAGACGTACCGTACTCCTTTACACGTTCTGTTATTTTATCATACATATTATAAAGGCAAGATACCATTCTTACAATATCTTCCGATAGGCGTCATTCACTATCATAAGCCTTTCACTTCCTCCATTTACTCAATTCTCTACGATTCTTCTCCATAATGTTTTGTACATCCAAGTAGACGTTCGGTGTACCGGGCGAGAATTTAAGATAAGAAAACTTTATTTACGATAGACATATGAATCTCCTTATCACTCCGAAACGTTTACATGCTAGTTCTAATATCGTAGTCGTACGCTTAGAATCCTAAACACATATGGTTTCCAGATCCGGTCGGCAACAAACCATAGATCCGAACAAACAATATCATATATAGCTAACATATAGCATTTAGCACATAAAAGCATTTTAGGCATCTTTCCTAAAATATACTAGTGCTCGTGTCTAAAATATGGTAGACACTCATCTCACAATCATTGCTTAGCATTCTAATTCTATGTCTAGAAATTTCCTACAAATTCCTAGTTCGCTTAAACTAATGCTCTGATGCCAACTGTGACATCCCCAATTTCACAGCCAGAAAAGACCGATTTTTTATGCTTTGTTTTTAAAATCAGAGTAATCTTTTACAGAAAACAGTTATGGAATTTGTTCCCAAAACAAAATACGATAAGAATTTATAAAAGCATTTCTTTAAAAAAATGTATTTTCATTATATAACAAAATCTTGGGATGTCATGTTAATTACAGACCAAAAGCATAACCAGAACAACACAGACCTTACACAGTTAATTATAACTATGGGCCTATAATCCATATCTCTCGTTACGTCAGCCAACTTATGCTCTTGTGCCACAACCTGTAATATAAAGAAAACTGAGTGGGTCAGGCTTGGGAGCCTGGTGAGCATATAAGGTTTTCAACCCACAATGACACATTTATTATTCAATCATCAAACAATCAACCCAAATACCCATCCCCATATCTCCTTTATTTCTTAAGGTTTTACCCTAAGAACCAATTATCCTTCATTCATTCATTCCTAAGGATTTACCTAAGGAATTTGCACGAAGTCCATTGCTGCCAAAGTTTATCTATCAGATACTAAATCCATAGCTATCAAGCGCTAACTCCATAGTCACCAAGGTTTACTCAACAGGCACGAAGTCACATCGTCACCAAGGTTTATCAAATAGGCGCGAAGTCACATCGTCACCAAGGCTTACTCAACAGGCACGAAGTCGCATCATCACCAAGGCTTACTCAACAGGCACGAAGTTGCATCATCACCAAGGCTTGCTCAATAGGCACGAAGTCGCATCGTCACCAAGGATTACTCAATAGGCACGAAGTCGCATCGTCACCAAGGCTTACTCAATAGGCACGAAGTCGCATTGTCACCAAGGCTTACTCAATAGGCACGAAGTTGCAGCGTCACCAAGGCTTACTCAATACGCACTACGTCTCATAGTCGCCACTATTTCATCTACCCATGATCTACCCAACGTATTTGTAGATATAAAATACATATACCGTTTAAATCATTAACAACCTGTATAAACATTCATTTCACACCCATCTCAAATAAACAAACAATATATAAACACATAGCACGTATTTCATAGCAAATACTTCATATTTATGTGTTAGAAGAAAGTAACTACACACTCACTTTATCAGAAACTAATCGGACAACACTACGTCTTGTAGAAGTAGTATTCTTCGGTGAAAGCTGGAGATCTTCACAAAAACCGGGCTTCTCGCGGGCAGATCTTCGGCTTGGAAATTTCACTTCTTAGGATCTTCGGGGCTTCGAAACTTGCTTTGGGGCTTGGAAAATGATACCGGGGCTTCGGGGTATCTCTTGCACGAAAATCGATACAAAACGGGAGAGAGAGAAAAGAAGTTAGCAAAGAAACTCGGCTCCCCTAGCAAGGTATTTATAGGGGCTGAAACTGGGATTACGATGGGCGTAATTCTCCAGTTACGCTGAGCGTAACTCGGATAAGTACGATGACTCCTCCCCCCCCCCCCCCCCTTTTGGATAATATCGGATTTTATATTTAAATTAAATATTTTAATTATTTAATAAACTTCAAAAATTCGTATCTTCCATATACGAGCTCCATTTTTGACGTTCTTTATTTCCCTACGTAGGTTAGACTACGCTCTACAACTTTCGTTTAGACTTTTTCAGCTAATTTTGAATTTATTTTAATTATTTATTTTTAGTAGGCCGGGACAGGAAAACACCGTTATAAATTCATAACTTCTTCATCCGACGTCCGTTTTCGTCTGTCTTTTTATCATTGCACTACTAATAACGAGATCTTCGATTCTCGTTTAGATTTCTTCGACCAAAAATCACTCGATCTCAAGTTCGAGTTTCGGGCTGCATACTGCTAAGCTGCAACTTAGAAATTCTAACTTCCTCATACGAAGTCAGATTTGAGCGTTCTTTTTATGCACACTCACGGTTTAACGAACTCTACGACTTTCATTAAGATTGCTAAGGCTAAATATCGCTCTAACGTAAATTCACGATTTACGTCACGCTGTGTCGTACCGGTTCTGTCGCGAAACTTCGACAGGTCATAACTTCTTCGTTATAACTCGGATTCCAGCGTTCTTTATATGTACGGAACCACTGTAACATATACTACAACTTAGTTAAGATTATTTCTTCAAAATAATCTTCCATCAAAAAGTCATTTTTGACGCTTATTGACGTTAAATTGATTAGCCATAATCTACGGCCGTTATAGGTTCTGTTGCAGCTCCTGCTATAGGCACTTGTTCCACCACTTGGGGTTGAGGCTGTTGGTTTTTATTTGCATTTATATTTCCACTTCGGGTTCTCGCCATTTGATCTATACACCAAATTAGGTGAATTTAGATCTTTATTCATGATAGACATTTAAATTCTCCTTATTATTCTGAAACGTTTACATGCTAGTTCTAATATCATAGTCGTACGCTTAGCATCCTGAAATATAAGGTTTCCAGATCCGGTCGGCAATAGATCATAGATCCGAACAAATAATGGCTTATATGGCAAACATATTGCATTTAGCACATAAAAGCATTTTAGGCAATTTTCCTAAAATATACTAGTGCTCGTGTCTAAAATATGGTAGACACTCATCTCACGATCATCACTTAGCATTCTAAGTTTAAGTCTAGAAATCCTATAAATTCCTAGTTCGCTTAAACTAATGCTCTGATACCAACTGTGACATCCCCATTTTTCCCGGCCAGAAAAAACCGATTTAATTTATGCTTTTAAAATAAAATATGAGTAATCTTTTTAAAAGATGTTTCAGAATTTGTCCCCAAAACAAAACATGATAAAATTTTATCAAAACATTTCTGAAAGAAATATGTATTTTCATTATATATCAAAACCTCGGGATGTCATGTTCCGATACAGACCAAACGCATAAACAGTACATTATAAGCCTTACAGCATTTATTTACAACTACTAGTTTATAATCCAAAAATCCCTCTTTATCATCCAAACTATGCTCTGGGTCCACTACCTGTAATATAAAAAGCTGAGTGGATCAGGCTTGGGAGCCTAGTGAGCATATAGGGTTTTCAACCCACAAATAATAAATTTATTAATTTCATTAACAAAAAAATAAATTTATTAATTTCATCAACCGACAATAACCCTAATTACTCGTTCATGTTATCCTCACTTTACGTCCCTAAACACCTATCACAAGGGACCTAGCCTAAGGATCATCATCGGGATGAACACTACTGCTAAGGGGATTCCTCAGCCAGACATGTCCTTAATGCAACCATAAGGGGGATGGAGTACACCAATGAACATATAGTTAAACAACATCTACAAGTTTCGAACCTGCTAGCATTCCACTGGACTGTCTAGAAAGGTCCGTGATCATCATCTATACTCCGCTAGATGACTACAACAACAACATCGATGCCTCTCATCATTTTATCACACATCAACTATCTCATCTACCCATGTTTTACCAACCATATTTGTAGATAAAAATACATATACAATTTAAAACTTGTATAAAACATCTATTCAACACTCATCTCAAATAAACAAACAATATAATTACACATAGCACTTATTTTATAGAAAATACTTTATATCTATGTGTAAGAGGACAGTGACTATACACTCACTTGTTAAGACGATAATCAGGCAACACCTTGTTTTCTTAAAATAATATTCTTCGATGAAACCGAGATGTTTTCTCAAAAACCAGGCTCCACACGGGCAGAGTTTCGGCTCGATAACTCTTTTTCTCAGGATCTTCGGGACTTCGGGACTTGCTTCGGGTATCGGGGATGATACTGGGACTTCGAGGGTTAAAAGTAGGCTAGAGAGGGGTTTAGAGAGTGAAAGGAATAGAAAAATAGCAACCAAAATACGGGCAGCCTCGCATCCCTTTTATAGGGTCCGAAGCAGCTTACTACGCGGGGCGTATTCTCGCTGTACGCGGGCGTACGAGGCTACGTGTCCGATTCTCGGAAGGGAGGGCACGTGGCTCGGACATGTTTGCTACGTGGCCATCATGCGAAGACCAGTGATGTGGTCAATCTGAAGTCAAAACATGCAAAGTGAAACAATAGTTAAACAATTAACATAAGACAGTAGCTTTACTTATAAATAGTACTCCTTTATTTAATCATCAAATGTCAATTACATTTATCTATTACATGTTTCCAAAACTATCTAATCTAAACTAATATCGTCTTTCAGCCCAATGCTCCTAGCGTGCTGCAAATGCTTAACCCTGCTCAGTCCCTTCGTAAGCGGATCTGTTGGGATATCCTCTGACGATACCCTCTTTACTACGAGGTGTCCTTCTTCTACTCGATGTCTAATAAAGTGATATTTTCTAACGATATGCCGAGATCTACCATGATCCCTCGGTTCCTTGGTCAAGGCAACCGCTCCTTAATTATCACAGAAAATTTCCATAGGCTCCTTTATGGTAGGCACAACTCCAAGATCACCAATGAAGTTCTTCAACCACATCGCCTCCTTTGACGCTTCGCTCTCCGCAATGTACTCTGATTCGCACGTTGAATCAGCTATAGTTTCTTGTTTGGAACTTTTCCAAGTCACTGCTCCTCCATTAAGGGTAAAGACCCAACCCGACTACGAACGGTAGCTGTCCCTGTCGGTCTGGAAGCTTGCGTCACTATACCCTCGCACCTTTAAGTCATCACTCCCTCCGAGGGATAAGAACCATTCCTTGGTCCTCCGAAGGTACTTAAGTATATTCTTGACCGCAATCCAATGAGCCCTACCAGGGTTCCCTTGATATCTACTGACCATGCTCAAAGCAAAGGCCACATCAGGGCGACTACAAGTCGTAGCGTACATGATTGAGCCAACTGCGGAAGCGTAGGGTACTCGGCTCATCTCAGCTATCTCGGCTTCTGTACTCGGACTTTGAGTCTTACTTAATTTGGCATTACTCTGTATCGATAGTTCTCCCTTCTTCGAGTTTTCCATACTAAAACATTTTAGCACTTTATCCAAGTAAGTATTCTGACTAAGTCCTATTAGTCTCTTACTTCGTTCTCTCACTATCCTTATTCCCAAAATATAGGAAGCCTCTCCGAGGTCCTTCATAGCGAAGCACTTCCCGAGCCAGGACTTAACCTCCTTCAAAGTCGGGACGTCGTTTCCTATGAGCAGTATGTCATCAACATACAAAACGAGGAAGATAACTATACTCCCACTGGCCTTGACATATACACATGATTCATCTTCACTTCGTACAAATCCAAACTCTTTGCTTTCTCATCGAAGCAAAGATTCCATCTGCAAGATGCTTGCTTAAGTCCATAAATGGACTTCTCAAGCTTGCACACTCTATTGGGATCCTTCATATCGACAAAACCTTCTGGTTGAGCTATGTAAACATCCTCAGCCAACTTCCCATTAAGGAAAGCGGTCTTGACATCCATCTGCCACATCTCATAATCAGGAAATGAAGCAATGGCTATCATCAACCTAATAGACTTTATCTTAGCAACTGGTGAGAAGGTCTCATCATAGTCAACTCCGGGAGTTTGAGTAAATCCCTTCGCTACCAATCATGCCTTATACGTGTGCACATTCCCATCCACGTCGGTCTTCTTCTTGAAGATCCATTTGCACCCAACCATCTTATGTCCGGGCTGAATCTCGCTGTCCATCGCCTCTTTCCATTTTACAGACTCTGGGTCTGCCATGGCTTCCTTATAGCTATTAGGTTCATCTAGATTTATTAGTGTACCATCACTAACAATGTTTTGAAAACCGGACCGGACATCAAACCGGTCGTCTTACCGGGTTGATGGTTCAATTGGTTTGACCGGTCGGACCGGTTCTAAAAACCGGATGAACCGGACGAGTATATATATATATATATATATATATATATATATATATATATATATATATATATATATATATATATATATTAACATTAATTTTTTAACTTATAAAATAAAACAACACCTTCCAAAATTCTAAATCTAATAATTTATATGCTAACTTTTTCTCAAAATTTTATAACTAACGTAATGAAAAAAAGTATATATATATATATATATATATATATATATATATATATATATATATATATATATATATATATATATATATATTAGTTTTTATCAATGTAGAAGAGGAGTCCTCAAATTGTTCCTTCAGGTATCCCACATCGACTAAAAACAAAAGTTAAGGCTTTAGCGAGGGTTATAAAAGAAAAGGGGTGATAGACTTTTCCAAACGCAAACAATCGGATCAACCTTTAAGGAGTGGGTCCACTGAACCATTTTCTAGTTTAAATTTTATAATTAAAATATTTAGGCCGGTTTTTTTACTGGTTTGACCAGCCCGGTTTTTACCGGTTTTTGGTTGAACCGCCGGTTCTTAACCGGTTTGATTACAAGCGGTTTTCAGGCTTAATAAAACCGGTGCACTAACCGGTTCCCGGTTCAACCGGCCGGTCCGGTCCGGTTTTCAAAACCATGATCACTAATATACGTGTCCCCTTCGGTAGTAATATGAAAACCATAAAACTGGGGTTGAACTCTAACTCTTTCGGAATGTCTAAGAGGTAAGGACTCGTCAATCGGTTCAACCGAAGTTTCCTTCTCGGGTTGAGCGCCAGCGTTAGAGGTTCCTTCATCGCTCGACTCTTGAATCTCTTCAAGATTGATTTGCTTCCCACTGTCTCCTTCGCTTATGAGTTCTCACTCTCAGAAAACCCCTCTCCTCACAACGAAGACAACATTGTCACTCGATCTATAGAAGAGATATCCAAAGGATTTCTGCGGGTAGCTGATGAAAATACACCGCTCACTACGAGGTTCGAGCTTGTCGTGAGTTTCTTGTCTTACGAAAACTTCACAGCCCCAAACCTTGATATGTGCCAACGAGGGAGCTTTCCCTGTCCACATCTCGTGAGGTGTTTTGGAAACCTTCTTTTTAGGGACCCGGTTAAGGATATGGGCGGCAGTCTCTAAGGCATACCCCCATAATGAGATAGGTAGTGAAGCACGACTCATCATAGAACGAACCATGTCTAACAGGGTTCGATTACGCCTTTCTGCCACACCATTTAACTGCGGTGTCCTAGGTGGCGTCAATTGCGAAACTATTCCGCATTCCTTGAGATAGTCGTGGAATTCAAGACTTAGGTACTCTCCTCCTCGATCGGATCGAAGCATCTTGATTTTCCTGCCCAATTGATTCTCCACTTCATGTTTGAACTCTTTGAGCTTTTCAAACATTTCTAACTTGTGCTTGATTAAGTAAATATACCCATATCTACTATAATCATCGGTGAAAGTTACGTAGAAGCAGTTCCCATCCTTTGTGGTGGATCTAAAGGGCCCACACACGTCGGTATCTATGAGATCCAATAAACCCTCACCCCTCTCACAAGTGCCTGTGAAGGGTGACTTGGTCATCTTTCCAAGTAAACAAGATACGCACATGTCATCTTCCCTAAGGTCGAATGATTCCAACACTCCATCCTTTTGGATTTGGGCTATGCGCTTCTTGTTGACATGTCCAAGACGACAATGCCACAAGGATGTTTTATCCATACTATTGGAAGAATCCATACACAACACATCATTTCCTAGGTTATCTACAACCATAACAGTTTTATAAATTCCATTACAAGGCATTGCTTCAAAATATAAAATACCATTTAGATAAGCATAAATCGAGCCATTCTCATTATTAAATGAATATCTAAATCCTTGTCTAAATAAACCATGAAAAGAAATGATGTTTCTTGCCATATCTGGCAAGTAGCAAAAATTACTTAAATATAAATTCAATCCATTACTAAGCACTAAAGAATACACTCCAATCTTGGTAACAGGCGACGATCTTTTGTTCCCCATGATTAGATTTATTCTTCCAAGCTCCACATCCCTATTTCTTCCTAGTCCGTGCAAATCAGAACAAATGTGGTAACCACCCCCTGTATCAAGAACCCAAGAAATAGCATGAGATGAATCATTAGATTTAATTGTGTGAATACTTGCGAAAGATGACTTGATCTTCCCATCCTTGATGGCTTGCAGATATTCCAGACAGCTTCTCTTCCAATGCCCAATTTTGTGGCAATGATGGCACTCTGCCTCCTTTGGGTTTGGGTTGGGCTTAGCAGGATCAACCTTGGTCCCACTAGAAGAGGAACCATCTTGGGATTTTCCCTTGTGGTGGTTCTTCGAAGAAGCCTTCCTCTTCTTGCCCCTTCCTTGCCCAATAGCCAAAACAGGAGCAGCGGGTGGATTGGGAGTTGGTGCAACAGACTTGTCCTTGAGGTTGCTCTCAGTAGTCCTTAGGAGCCCTTGGAGTTTGCTTAGGGTGACCTCTTCCTTGTTCATGTGGTAGGTCATCCTAAATTGGTTCTAGCATGAGGGCAAGTAGTGAAGAACAATGTCGATAGCCAAATCTTACCCAAAGTTGACATTCAACTTGCGAAGACGATCAACATACCTTTGCATCTTTTGCAAGTGCACGGTTAGAGACTCTCCATTTCCCATTTTAGCAGTGATCATATTCGTTATGATCTCATAGCGCTCTTTCCTCGCGCTTTGGTGATATCTCTCTATCAAGTCTAGATGCATCTCATAAGGATACATGTCCTAATAGGACTTTTGGAATTCGGAGTTCATTGTGGCTATGATGATGCAATGGACTTTCGTCGCATCACGCTCATGGGTCTCAAAGACAACCATTTCTTCGAGAGTAGCAGTTTCTGTATTGATCTTCTCGAGCTTCTCATCGAGAACAAACTCCTTGTCCTCGTAACGCGCAATCGTGCGAATGTATCTTATCCATTCGCCAAAGTTCGATCCATTGAAAGTCACTTTTTGACAAAGGCTCATTAGCGTGAATGAGCTAGCAGCAGCGCTGTTTGCATTAGACATCTACAAATAGAAAGGAACAAAGTTGATTAGAATTAAGTCCCAAATTAACACCCAAAAAATGAAAATTTAGGGCTAGGACCCAACAACATTATTTACACATTAGAAAAGGGATGCCGTGATCCAACATGCAAATAATTTGGAGGTAAGTGAATGACGATTCACTAATTCTTCACCATGAAAAACATAAGCTTAAGTTTTAAATGTATTGAGAATTCCTAAATTTCTTTGAGATTCATTGAACCTTTCAATGACATGTTTAAATCTCGATATGCCCCTCTAGTTTGTGACTGGGATGCCGAGGATCACAAAGCGGGTGTGAATAACCATGCAAATCCACATGGTGCCTTCATTGTTACAATCTCCTATTCGATGTGCCGGTAAACCACACACGCTCCACCGAACTATGAAAAACAATGAATCACCCTTTTCCACCTTTGCTTAGAACCAATTAGTGTGTCGGTTAACCACACACGCTCCACTAACATCTTAACAAGGGTGCAAAGTGTAATTTCATGGGATTGCATCAATTAACTTTTCCTAAAGTAACTAAGATTGAGAATTTTATGAAACACGTTTAGTTACTTTATATAGATTCATTATACTTATTAATGAGAAGAGGTTTGCCCTATCCTACCCGTTCGGCTAACGACCCTCCACCAGTCAAGCAAGCGGTGGGTGTGAGTGTACACCCATTAAGCGCCATTTTATAGGCAACAACCTTATACCCACCTTATAGACCGACTTCGTGAATGAGGCCTACTAATGGTAAGACTAACATTTTTTAATCATATATATATATATATATATATATATATATATATATATATATATATATATATATATATTAAGCTTGTAATAATATATTAGTATAGTGTTGAATTTTAAACTTGTAAAATTCTAGGGTTTTGAAATTTAAATTATTCAAATTAAACTTTTAATCACAAAACTTAATTTTCAAAACTTGAGGACAAGTTTTAAACTTTTCAAAACATAAGGATCAAATAGCAAATAATATAAATCAACTAATTAGATTATCTCAATTTGATCTTATTCAATGTTACTTGCAAGACAATTTACCAATTCAATTCAAATAATCAATTATTATCATATAAGGAAATTATTGTTCAACTAATTGGTAATTATCTTTTGTTTGGTCAAGAATATACTCATATATTTGATTAAAATCGGATTTTAATGACCTAAAACAGTTAAGGCAAGTATCCTCAAGTAAAATAGCAAGAGATCCCGAAACTACCTCCTTCTGACGCTCGAACTCGCCGAGTTCCACTATGGACTCGCCGAGTTGGAGCTACTCGCCGAGTCCACAGTGGAACTCGGCGAGTTCATCAGGCAGAATCACAAAAATCAAAATTTTCAAGCAACAAGCAATCAACCAATGCATTAATTCAATAGAAATCAATCAAAGCTCTGATACCACTGATGGGTTTGAGCCATAAGAACTTTCTTATGTGCACATGCAAACCCTAATGCTTGGATCTAGGTTTCTCTAATTGAACATGCATTGTAACCAAGACTTACAATTCTAGATCTAGAGTAAACAATTGAATCTAATCATATGAAATCAGATCTAGAACAATAACTTAAGTTACTTGCTTGATACTTCTTCTTCTTGGAGCTTAGAGTCACAATAGTCACTCCTCTAATGGCTTACAAACACCAACTAGCAAGAAGGATGATCTTGAGAGAGAGAGAGAGAGGAGGGTGAGAAATCGGCTCTAGGGTTCCTTGCCTTGCATGAGTGTCGATTTCCCTCACCCAAGGGATCTATTTATACTATGAGCTATTAGGGTTTCACCTTTAACCCTAATTGAATAACTTAGACCCTAAGTAATCCAAGATCCTCCTAGATATTAGGCTTGGATGATTTTATGGTCTCCTAACCCTAAAATCCATCCACCCTTATATCCATAAGGATACACAGCCCAAAACACAACTATCACACATTTGACAGTTTATGCCCCTTTATTCAATTAACCTCTTTAAGTCACAAAATTAATTCTCAATTAATATATGACTTACATTAACATTATTATTCCTTTAATATATTATTCTCATAATATATTAACAATAATATCTCTTCTCTCTTAACAAATCATCCTGTCAAGTTGCTATGGTGAAGGCAACCCAAAAGGACCATGCACAACCGAGTCAAGTACTTACCAAATATAGTTATAGCCTTAGGCACTAATCCAACAAGAGGTCCAACAGTTGGCAAGGGAGTTTCAGGACCTTCGCCATACTGATGAGACTGTGGCGGAGATCACCGCTATGTAACGTGAGAGGGCGTTCCTGATTCGATAATATGTGGTGGACGAGAAGATGAAGAAGGTGAGATATCACGATATGCTGTGGAGCGATGTCCGGCAGTTTGTGAGTATATCCAGTTGCAGGACATTGGAGGATATGGTGGCGAGAGCTAGAGAGAGGGAGATTGACTTGGAGATGGAGAAGAAGAGGAAGTCGGATTAGGTTCAAGGTTTTGAGGGTTCAAGCAAGGGGCCTAAGGTATTTGATTCGAGATCGAAGGGCCAGCAGGGTCGGGGCCGTTGTGGCAAGTGTGACAAGTCACACGATGGAGCTTGCAGGGGAGGTGGTTCAGGCTGCTACAAGTGCAATAAGACTAGGAACTTTAGTCGGGATTGTACAGCCACCACCTAGGGATCTAGTTTGATTTACTTACATTGCAATCAGCGGGGCCATAAAAGGCTAATTTTCTGAGTTTAGCAATGACAAGACCAGTTGCAGCATCCGTTCTGGGGACCTTGCAGATTACAAATGGCCATCGGGGCCAGGCGGAGGTGCTTGTTGTGAGGAGCAAGGCATTTCAGCTGACTGTCGAGGAGGCTCACTAGCACCTGATGTGGTGACAGGTATGTATCTTCTCCTTGTCTCTTTATTTATGTTGCTTTTCCTACTTACATATGTGCTTTGCTTTTAGGGGTTTTCCTTGTAAACAATATCTCTACTTTGGTTCTATTCGATTCGGGGGCTACTCGATCCTTTGTATCTCTGGTGCTCAGCAAGAGGTTTGTCGATGCCATATGGGAGCTGGTCCATTAGAGGTTGAGATTGTTGATGATCGACCAGTGCATGTATCGTGGGTTCATTAGGGCTATATATTGGATTTGTTTAGTGAGCGGCACCCAATTGATATGGTTAATATTCCTCTTTGTGAGAGAAAGGTTATTGTAGGGATGGATTGGTTGAGCCCCAATGTGGCAATGATTGATTACAAGTATCAGTTGGTGCGTATTCGGACCCCAAGTGGGGGAAAGCTAGTGATTCAAGGAGAGGATGTTCAGTGTGGGCCGACTCTCTATTCAGTATCCTGGGCCTGACACTACCTTCAGCAGGGTTGTTCTGGGTTTGTGACTTATGTTATGGATACCCAAGAGAAGGGTAAGGTGACTGTGAGTGATGTACCGATTTTTCGGTAGTATCTGGATGTGTTCCTGAAGGATTTGCCTAGAGTGCCTTCGGAGAGGCAAGTGAAATTTCAGATTAACTTGGTTTCAAGTGCGGCTCCGATAGCCAAAGCACATTATCGGTTAGCACCCCTTATAACACTCAAGTTTGGTAAGTTTCACATTTAACACTCTTTATCAAAAAGTTTCCATTTTGGTCCTTTAGCTAGTACGCGAGGCGTACTAGGTGGTACGCTTAGCGTACTATCCCGATGTTGTGATCACGGATCCCATCCACATACGCTGGGCATACATGGAGTATGCATGTCATACGTAAGCCTGAGTGAAACCCTAATTTTTAGAGTTTGCAGCTTATTTAAACCTTATGATAGCCTCATTTGGTCATTTTTAGCCAACCTCCACCTTCCTTTGTACATAAGTCGAAACCCTAGTGTGATTTTGTGAGTTTTGAGCCTTAAAGAGTGTTTGTTGGTGATTTGTGAAGGAGAAGAAGAAGAGGACCATTTGGAGAGGTGTCTTGAGAATTAAGATCCGGGATTATCTCATCATTTGCAACCTTTTTGAGGTAACAATCTCACATCTCGATGATCCATAATTCTAGATCTCGTTATGTTGTTATTTTATGCATTTTGAATCCTTGGAGTGATTGATGAGCTTCTTGACTCACTCCGGAAGTATTGGTGTTATATCTAGGCTTCTTTTGGTCACATTGTTCATAAAAATGCAAGCTTTATGGTGTATCTTGAACCATGCATGTGTTAAGACCTTTGTTAAGCCCTTTTTGAGCTCATGATCCCCATTAAGACATGCATGTGTGTAAAGTTGATCAGATCTGAGAGTTTGGCTTGAAGTCTCAATGTATTAAGTGCTTAATGGAGTGGGGTGGCCAACTGCGGAGTACCCTGGGTGTAAAAAGCTGGTACATTGCGCATACTAACCCCAGAGGGTGTACACTAAGCGTACAAGCTGAGTACGCCACACGTACTAAATTGATGGGCTTTTTGGACTTGCATTCTCTATTTGGGCCATAGGTTGGGTTTTCTTCATTTGGACAGTGTTGGGCCATTAGACTTCTTATTTGCGCTTTTGGAAAGTGTCTTGGGTTATTTGATTTAGTCCCATGATGGGTTTGGGCCCAATTTGGAAGATTGGGCCATATTTGGGTTTTGGGTTATCAAATAGAATTTGGGACTTCTTAGTAGTTGAATTGGGCCTTCGTCCTGGGTCAAGTTAGATAAAGGGTAAAATGGTCCTTTTCCCTGATGATGGGCCCAATTGATTTGACTGATGGTTATATATTTGGAATCCTATTATTAATTGGATGTTATTGGTATTGATAGCGCGGGGATTGTCGGACCAGCAGACATAGATTTATCTGAGTGACTCAGCTGCTTGAGGTGAGTTTCCTCACTGTGTTTAGAAGGTCGAAGCTACCAATTCTGGCCCATGGTTTAATATGTTAGGATGCTAGATATTCTATCTGACTCTTGCATTTGTTATGCGTTGGTATCTATACCGAGTGGGGATCGATGTCGGGCGAGGCCCGGTGACTGTATGTATGTTATTGTCTTTGTGATTATCGCATGTGTTCGTATGATTATATGTTTATATTTTTATATGTGTATCGGGCGGGGCCTGACGATTGACACGTCTATAAACCGAGTGAGGCTCGATGTCGGGCAGGGCCCGAGGTCAGGTGGGATTCGATGGCGGGTGAGGCCCAATGACGGGTGGGGGCCCGATATGTACTTATTATGTATGGTATGTGGTATTTTGGGTAACTCACTAAGATTTGTGCTTATGGTTTTCAGTTTATGTTTCAGGTACTTCTGGTTCGAAACGGAAGAGTCTGGGATGATTGGAGAGCACACACCACCTTATTCCGCATTTACTCTGATATTTTATGATGTAGTGATACACTTTGATCCATCTTGGTTTTATGACAATGTTTTGGATTATCATTTATTTAATTTAAAAATGAAATTTTTGGGTCTTATTTTTGGGATGTTACACCTTTAGCGATGCAGGAGTTGTCTACACAGTTGCAGGAGTTGTTAGATAAAGGATTTATTCGGCCGAGTAGTTCACCATGGGGAGCGCTGATATTGTTTGTGAAGAATAAGTATAGGTCGCATAGAATGTGTATCGACTATCGGGATCTGAATTCGCTAACGGTTAAGAACCGTTATCCATACCTGAGGATTGGTGATTTGTTTGACCACCTCCAGGGTGCATCTTGGTTTTCCAAGATTGATATGCATTCGGGTTATCATCAAATTAGGTCAGAGAGGAGGATACATAGAAGACAGCCTTCCTAACTCATTATGTTCATTACGGGTACATGGTGATGCCTTTCAGGCTCATCAATGCTCCAGTTGCATTCATGGATCTCATGAAGCACGCATGTTGGATCGGTCCCTGATTCTGTTTATTGATGACATCCTGGTTTATTCCAAGACCCAGGAGCAACATGAGGAGCATCTAAGGGAAGTATTAGAGACTCTAAGGAGGGAGAAGTTGTATGCAAATTTCTCAAAGTGTGAGTCCTGGTTGCACGAGGTGTAGTTTCTGGGACACCTTGTCAACTAGAACGATATTTTGGTCGATCAGGCTAAGGTTGAGGCGGTGATGAGGTGGGAGGTTCTGAGGTATCCATCTAAGATTTTGGAGCTTTCTTAGATTGGTATTTTACTATCAGATATTCATTCATGATTTCTCCAAGATAGCGGTTCCTTTGACCCAATTGACGAAGAAGACAGTCACGTTTCATTGGGGGTCTGAGCAGCAGACAACTTTTGAGACTCTAAGGCGGAGATTGTGTGAGGCGCCTATTCTAACCTTGTCAAAGGGCGTTGAGGATTTTTTGGTGTACCGTGATGCATCAATCTCGAGTTTGGGTGCAATGTTGATGCATCAGAGTCATGTAATTTCTTACGCTTCGAGGCAGCTGAATCCCCATGAGGCAAATTATCCTATGCATGAGTTAGAGTTGGGGGTTATTGTGTTCGCCCTCAAGATTTGGTGGCACTACCTCTATGGGGTTCGTTGTACTATCTACGTCGATCACAAGAGTATGAGGTGTTTGACATACCAGCCGAATCTGAACATAAGGCATCATAGATGGTTGGATGTGGTGAAGGATTATGATTGTGAGATCCTTTATCACCCGGGAAAAGCCAATATGGTGGTCGTTGCTCTTAGCCGCAATGCGGTTGCTACCCCGATCAGGGATGTATGTTTGAGGATGACAATGATTACCCCACTCTTAGAGTAGATTTGAGAGGATCGAGTTGAGGTTATGAAGGAAGAGCACCGGAAGAGTGAACATATAGTGGGTTAGGTCACGTCCTTTGATTATGATACTCGAGGATTACCCTTCAACGGAGGGCATAGATTCCATATTGGGGTGGTGCGCGTCAAGTTTTGATAGAGGATGCGCACAAGTCGAGATTCTCTATTCATCCCGAAGCAAAAAAGATGTATAGAGATCTCCGACTTAACTATTGGTGGCTATGTATGAAGCGAGACATGGCCTGGTATGTGGAGAGGTGCTTCACTCACATGAAAGTCAAGGCCGAGAATCTGTGACCTCATGGAAAAATGGAGCCATTGGAAGTTACCGTTTGGAAATGGAAAGATATTACAACGAATTTTATCACAAAGTTGCCTCGAACGGTGCGCAGAGTGGATTCGATATGGGTCATCGTGGATCGATTAACCAAGGGCGCACATTTTATTTCCATCTAGGAGAGTATTTTGGCTGAGAAGTTGGCCGATATCTACATTTGGGAGGTGGTAGCACGACATGGGGTGTCGGTTTCTATGGTCTCTAATAGGGATGTTCGGTTTACTTTCAGGTTCTGGAAGAGATTCCAAAAGGAGTTGGGTAATCGTCTTCACTTCAGCACGACTTCCCACCCGCGTACTGATAGTCAGAACAACCGAACTATCCAGACATTGGAGGACATGCTGTGGGCATGTGTATTGGATTTTGGCGGTAGTTAGGATATGTATCTTCCTTTGGCAGAATTTTCGTATAACAACAGTCATCACACTAGCATTAATCAACCTCCTTTTATGATGCTCTATAGGCAGAAGTGTAGGACCTCAATATGTTGGGGTGAGGTCGGTCAGTGGGTCATGGGGAGTACGAAGGTAGTACTCAAGACAACATAATTGATTCAACAGGTTTGCGACAGACTTCATACAACACAAGCCTGACATAAGAGCTACGAAGATAGACGTCAGTCAAACTTGGAGTTTCAGGTTGGGGATATGATACTCCTGAAGGTTTCACCTTGAATGGTGTCATCCAATTCAGGAAGTGGTGTAAGTTGGACCCCATGTATATTGGTCCTTTCAGGGTGATAGCCCAGGTGGGCAGGGTTGTGTATCGTTTAGAGCTGCTAAAGGAGCTCAGTCAGATTCATAGCACTTTTCATGTCTCTCAGCTATGGAAAATGTTTGTTTGATGATTATACAGTGGTTTCGTTGGAGGATATTCAGGTGGATGATTATCTGAATTATATCTAGAGACAAGTGGTGATTCTTGACAAGAGGACGAAGACTCTGCAAAACAAGGTTGCGGATCTCGTGATGATGCAGCGGCAGTAGCGAAAGGGTTCATATCGGACGTGGGAGCTTGAGAACAAGATGAGGGAGCAATACCCAGAGTTATTTGCAGTAGCGAACTTCGAGGACAAAGTTTAATTTAAGTGGGGGAGAACTGTAACACCCGATTCAAGGTATTTTTCATTTTGATCCTTGGTGTGTAATTAGTTTGCAATTTTGGTCCCTGGGGGCATTATTACAATTTTTGGTAGGGGAATGCATACGCTTGTCGTACGTAATCAGCGGACAAACCCTAATTTTAGGGTTTGAACCCTATTTATGAAACATTATGTCCCATGGTTCTCTTATTTCCAAGCCCCCATTACGCTTTTGAGCCTTATTTCAAAACCCTAACTCACGTAGAGAGATTTGACCCCCGTTGTGTGTGTTTTAGTGGGTGTTTGGTGAACCTCGAAGAAGAAGAAACTTGGAGAAGGAGACTTGATCAAGTAGGAGCTTATAAATCCAAAATTTAATCTGATTTCACAGCTTCATTAAGGTATAAAGCTTTTATCTTGATCACTCTATTGTTAGATCTAGTCCAGGGCTTGTTTTGAGCACATTTTAGTCCCATGCATGAGTTATAGTGGGAATTTGTCACTCCATAAGTAATGAATTTCTCCTCTTTTTGTTTTTGAGGTCCCCAGTCCATAAAGGTTGCATCTTGATGGTTAATGATCAACCATACATAAGTAAATGCTCATTTGGTGGAAGTAGGATGCAAAATCTAAGGTTGAGTCCATTTGAGCCATGCAAAGGCACCAACTTAGTGACTTTATGGATTAAGACGTTCCCCAAGGTTTAGATCTGGAATATGGATGTTTGGTCTTAAGCATTAAGTGCTTAATGAGCAAAATAGCTTAATGGGGGCGTACATAAGTGTATGTTGCGCGTACGCGTCTGGATCCCCAGCTCCGTGTAGCGACCTAGTATGCTAACCGAACTAGTGGTACGCTTAGCATACTCGAACATGATGGGCTTTTGACTTTTGGGCCGCCATTGGAATTTAGGTTTTGGGCTTTTGTTAGGCCACAAGTCTTTTTGATTTTGGGCCACTGTTATGCCTTGGACCTTCTTAGATTTGGGCCCATATTAAGCTTTGAGTGTCCTTTAGGAATTAGGCCATTATTGGGCTTTTGTGCCTTTGAGTTTGGTCCACAGCTTTTGGGCCAATTGAGGGAAGGGTAAAAATGGTCTTTTACATTGGAATTCGGTATTAGTTGATTAAAGCCCCGATTATGGTTATTACCCAATTATTAATTAGGGATTTATTTGATTGGTAAGTGCGGGGATTCTCCGGATTAACAACCTAAGCATCTATTTGACTTTCAGTAGACTAAGGTGAGTTTGCTCACTATACTATAGGAAACTAGGGTTGTTTGTGCTTGTAGTCTTTATGACTCCTGATGTATGTCTTTATGCATGTGTTCCTGTTTGCTATATGTATGTGGGGTGAAATAGACCATGTACAACCTTGTGCTGACACATGTGTTGAAATAGACTCGGAGGTGAGATATGCCCGGTACGGCCTTGTACCGACATATGAGTTGAAATAGACTTGGGTGTGAAATAGATCCAGTACACCTTGAGCAGACATATATGTATGGTATACATTATTTTAGGGAACTCGGTAAGCTTTGTGCTTACGGTTTTCAATTTATGTATTAGGTACTTCCGGTTCGAAGGGGAAGAGCTCGGGATAATTGCATTGCACACACCACGATTTTTCGCTTATTGGAGTCTGATGTACATTTGGGATATTTATGAATACTCTATGGTTTTGAAAAACTTGTTTGGTTGATGGTTTAATTAATATAAAAACGAAAATTTTTGGTTCTGAGATTTTGGATGTTACATTTTCTTTCTTCAGAATCTAAATAATAATAAGGGTACTTGTATTGATGGGGTTGTCGGGGCTTAGTTTCCTCCACTTCATATTCAGTCTCATTTCCATCATATTCAGTAAAGCACTAGAATTTTTCTATTGGATTTCAGTGTGGAAGTATATTACTATCCTCAACCAACATCATCAGTTTTTTCTAGATTAGTTGTTGATTCATCACCCTTAAATGTTGGACTAGCATCAACACAACCTTACCTTTATACCCGACATCACCCTTTTCTACAAACCTATTGTAAGAACTAAGAAGGAACCTAACTCAATGTCATGATAACAAATAACAAATTTAGTTATGTCAAGCATCAAAAGAGCCATTGCTACCGAAACAATTTTTCCCTTGAAAATCGATTTACACTGCTTTCTAGAACATTATCAGCAACAAAAAATTATACTGTGTTAGGAGGCATACTACTAAAAAATCCACGAAAATATATGGATCATTATAGTCAATAATATACATAACTATGTTTATCTAAGACACAGTGAAGATAGTCAGATTTGAATAGTATGTAACATGGACTTCAAAGCAACCAATACAATCAATCCAATAAACTTGATATAAGTGGTTAAATATACACCATGCATGTATAATTTGGAGTAATATACCGCATTGATCAATCAAATCGCTCTTATTTCCCTCTACTACGAATAATTATTTTAAAATACTGATTATATGAACTAATTTTTAAGTAAGACAAAGCTCTATGTGGTGTCTCTGTGTGTGTGTATATATACATATATATATATATATATATATATATATATATATATATATATATATATATATATATATATATATATATATATATATATATAAGGTTAATTTTATGTGAGACCACTATATTTTATAAGACGGAAAAACGCAATATTGCCACTCATTTTGTAGATAAAAAAACATT